>NC_061517.1:19860000-20160000 GCF_022379125.1 Scophthalmus maximus | reverse complement strand
CAGTGTATATCATGTATATGCATGTTTCTTGTGAGATTCACACAATTGCCTGTTTGCATGTTTCAGTTTCATGGATCTCATTCACCACAGCTAACGCCTACATAAATCAAACTCCAAAGTAATTTTTAAAAAAATGAAAAAAATGTTTGAGTTTTACCTCCTCCCCTTGAGTAGTTGTGAGGATGAGGGTGGATTGGGATTGTCCTTCCTATCGTCTTTTTCCTATCTACTATTCCTTGACCTCAGTGGAAAATATCATGGGGTCAAGGACTTGGATTTCAAGATTTGGCAATAATTCCTAAAATGTCATCAACCCTACATAACCCTTGTGACGAAAAATAAATTGAGGCATGATACAGTATGTTACAGTTCAACCATAAACTTAAATACAACCAAATATGTATAACTTGAATTAAGAACTTAACTTTATTTAATGTACAATGTAAACATAAAATGCATGTCTTTTCTTTGTTTATTCTGTAAAATAAAAGGTTTCATATCAGCGTCTATCAGGTAACATGAACGCTGATATCAATATGTCTGTAAAAGGCTCATATTGACAGTTTATTATTGGCCAATAACCAATAAATCTGTCAGGATCTAATGGCGATTGATAGAAAGTAATCAAAGACAGGAAATGTTGAGAACATCCTATGAACCCTGTAATTTTATTAAGGTTAGACTCGTAATTGGCATCAGTGATGCCAGTGTCGTGTTTTTTGGTCTGGATATGAGCAGGCTTCTTCGACCAGAATTGCAACAAAAAACACACACACACATACACACACACACACACACACACAGCAGGATCAGTTCAGTATGTCCTAATTAATAAGTGTGGGGGGCATTGGTTGCCGTGGTGACACAAGTGAATTGAGGATTTCTGATCCAATTGTCATTTGCAGCGTACACTACCTTTTACAATGGCACTGAACTGACACCAATCCCCTCTTTATTCTGTTCAACATAGTTCCTCCGCTCCTTCTTTTCTTCTATTTTTCTCAAAGCCTTTTCACCTTTTACATGAACTGCGTATGCTTTTCTGTAGTTATATTCCACCATTCACTGTCAATCATCCTTAAATAACCCAAACTCACACATTTTAATGAACTCTATATTTTCCACTTCATATTAAGGAATACAATGGTTTGCCATGTGATGACATCATTAAATAAAATTCAACTAGCTTCACTCCTGAATTATAGTAAATGCCCATTAGTTGAGCAATAGATCTGCCACCATTCCCATCGCTTTTTTTCCCATTTTATCACCTTCCTCACTATCACACTCTCCGAGGTAAGTTCATACAAAAGTTTATTTTTCTCATGGACTCAGTCCTTAGAAAAGAAAACCCATTAAACCCTAACCCTTAAAAATATGTATCTATTTGAAGAACCCAGTTAATGTCATATTTCTGTCACAGCAGCTTGCAACAAAAAAATAATCACTGTCTTTGGATCTAAAAATAATAGGACACGTAAAATAGCTAATAATAATATTAATAATAATAAAAAACAGTACAGACAATGTCACATGTGCAAGAGGCCAAATACAAGCATTTTAACAACATTTATGTAAATACCTTCCTAGCTTAGGTCAAAATTAATTTTCACATTTTTCTGTGTTTTTCCAGTTCCCTCATCTCCACACCAACCACTTTAATGGAATGGGGCTGGTCAGATGAGTGTTTAAAACTGTTACAGAATGTACACAGACACAACTCTCTGGCAAAAAATAATGAGGTAACAGGACCGTTCGCCACGACGCCGCAATGTTGAGAATCATTAACTTATTATGAAAACTCATATCTTCATCCCCAGATGGGCGCAGCCTCAGTGGAAATATTGCTAACAAGCTAAACTAAAAAGCTGATTCGAAGCCCTCTCTACAGCATATTGAGCCGATACTGTGGCTTTTCACAGGATGAAAGTGTTAAACTTTGACTATAGGACTACACAGGCCCCAGAGTGCAACACGGCAGAAAAGTGCAGTTTATCATACAGGATTTAAAAAAACACACTGTTCTGTTCTGATCAGAGGTTGAACCTGGCTCCTGTGATGGGAAAACATACAGTACTAAAAGAGTATGCTGTCAAAATATTTAATTTTATATGCAGTATGTATATATATGCAGACATAAGACATTATGATTTTGAGGTGGAGACTTGTTATGAGGTTAGAGTTGAGGTTTAGCAAATAGGAGTTAGGGTTAAGGGTGTGGTTGTGTGCGTGTGTTTGGCACTACATGGAGGACCCCCCCCCGCACAGCATATAAAGCAACCTGTCAGACTCTGAGAGAGATTATTATCTCCTTCTGTACGCTCTAATTCCGCCAGCTTCAAACTATGTACTCTACTATGACAGGAGTGTGTGTGTGAGTGCTTGAGAGGGAATGACAGCCAGTAGGCTGAGACAAAAAGAGACGTGCTCAGTTACATCGTAATGGTGTACACATTTGACAACATTTAACACCATTTGTGGATGGATTAGAAGTGGGGATGAGAAATGCGTATTAGTCTGGAACCTCTTGGTTCCTTTGGCTTTCCAAGAGGCGTTACCAAGGGATGCAGACCAAAATGCCTCTGGACGCAATTGGATAGATTTACAACCAGTGAGGGCAACGAATCGTGTGATGTCTCTTGAGCGACGTGAAGGTGTCAACAGACTAGAGCAGAAAAAAGAAGCCTGTGGTGATGATTCCACAATGTCTGTGAGCCAGTGTTGCTGTTTCTGTGGGAGAAATTTGAAAGTATCAGGTACTTCTAGTCAAATGCTCGTTAATACCCGTCGTGGTGTAAACCCTGCCCATTATCAGATATTCGGTTGTGATTGGACCGGCCAGATTTCTGCTGGAGGAAATCACTTTCCAATGGAGGGGATCCAGACAGTATTCTGGCAGAGCAAATGAAATGTCCTCCCAGAATTCATCTGGGTCCCAGGCTAGAAGTCCCAGGCTGGAAGTGAGCATTTCCAGATAGTTTTCCCACAAAAACACGAAGTATAGTTTAACAACATTTCTAGAGAGCCAATTCTAAGGTATTAGGCTGCAACTGGAATTATAAACCTTTCTTTCCCAGTTTATTTCCCAGTGCATATTGAGAAAAAGGTCTTATGCCAGTACACTTTGCTACATCCCAATCTAGGAAGTATGTTGATGCAAAGAGGCGAGATAAGATGAACGCAAGCCTCGCGCAGCTTTTTGTTCAGCTCAGCTGTGCAGTTTGAGAAAACTAAACCTCGAGCATCGAGAACATTTTGAGCAGTCAAACAAACGACAATCATGGCACTGCAGTCTGCAAACACACTGAGCCCTGCAGAGACACACACACAGACACACCCACAGACAGACACACACACACACACACACACACACACACACACACACACACACACACACACACACACACACACACACAGTCTAGTCTATGTACAGTACACATGCACCTGAATATACAGTATGCGAGCGCAAGCGCACGCACGCACGCACGCACACGCACACGCACACACACACACACACGCACACACACACACACACACACACACAAATAGAGGTCTGTCAACACACATCCAAAGCTCAGCAGCAAATACAGCTTGTGCCAGCCGTATGCCAGCCTGCCAGTCTTCTACTCCCTCTGCAAACCCAACCTGTTACTAATGAGACCAACACAAATAGCCAGGCAGCTTACACCAAGACCTGTGTGTGTATGTGTGTGTGTGTAGACTATTTATCGAGGTATAGCTGTTTACCTAGGCCAACTGTGTGGTAATTACACTACAGATTTTTTGCTATTGTGATGCAAGCTGCGTGTTAGTCCATCTGTTATTTATGTACTAAAGAAACACATAAAGAACGAAAGAAATACATAAAGGGAGAAAGACAGATATAAAGAAATGCATAGAGAAAGAAATACATAACAAAATGCGTAGAGAAATTGATACAAAAAGAAAGAAAGAAAGAGTTGTCTTCAGCCGAGCCTAGCAGGACAGGATTGGACATGCCTAGTTTCAAAAAGCCCTAACTTCAGATTTAACCAAACAGAAAAAGGCCTGTTGCGCGAGTCAGTGACTCCATCCGCTTATTGTGGCTTATGGCAGACCCTAAACATAACCTCTTACTCACATGCACATAAGCCCCGAGAAACAAGTTTTTCAACTAGTGGGCCAGCCATCAAAGAATAATTCCAAACATTGGTTAGGGCCTATCTGTCTTTTAATTTGACCAGTATAGCAGTCAGAAGTAAACACATGACGGACTAATGTAAAGAAATAAAAAGGCTGAGTGAGTGGCGGAGTATGAAGTCTGCCATTCGCTACGAGCTGATGACCCTCAGGCGGCGACTGGGCACCCCCCAATGTCATGTTTGCCCCGTGTGACTCAGTCTGCTCCCTCCGCTCCCACTCAGGCAGGACAGGCTTGAATTAGACATGGTAAACAGAAGATAATACTAAGATGTTACACATAATGTCCTGTGAAGGTCTTCTCAGTCCCCCCCCCCCCAGAGGGCCTGTGTAAAGGTCCTTCCTGTGTGGCGCCCGGCAAGGCTGAGACCGAACTTGAGACTAACGGCTTCCACATCTTTTCTGCCTTGTAAATGTCAGACAGGTGGATGAAAGGGAATGAAAGGGCTTGTAAGGGCTCTCTGGAGATGCCCAGCCTGGATCGAATCCTGGGCTTTTTCCACAGACTTTTGTGCACTAGCTGTCTTCCTCCGTTGCAGCTAGTTTCAGTTCAATTTAGACACAGAAGCCTTCAGTGGAAACTCACTGTACACTGTACACAAACGTAGTACAAAGATCCCCAAGGGTAATATTGCTTTAGTACAAAAAGTACTAATACCAATAAGTGTCCCATCTGAAAAGATTTCCATCTTGGTCGACAAACACCATGCCAGGTGTTAGACCAGAGTCAGACTTACAACACAGATCATGTGTGTGTGAGTGTGTGTGTGTGTGTGTGTGTGTGTGTGTGTGTGTGTGTGTGTGTGTGTGTGTGTGTGTGTGTGTGTGTGTGTGTGTGTGTGTGCGTGTGCGTGTGTGGATGTCGTACCCTCTTCTCCAGTTGAGCCAGCTGCTCCTTGTAGAAGGCATCCAGCGCTTTCAGCTGTAAATCTTTCTTCTGTAGCTGCCGGGCCTACAAAAACACACACACACGCACACACACACAGCACAAACACATTATGAGTAATTCCATTGTACAATGTGTAATGCTACGTTTTCTCAATGCAGGGTAAGTACTAAAAGTAAGATTCATTCTCTTTTATAATATAGCAGTGGCCCCCAACCTAATGGTCAGGGCCCCCCACAAGGGTTCCCAAGTTAAGACTAAAGTGTTTCAAGATCATTAAGGATAGGAAAGTAGAGTAGAGTTGCTAAAAAAGAGGCTGCTGTTTGAAGAAGTGTTTCCATGTGTTGTATTCCCATTTAATGTGTCTCCTTCAACAAACCCTCACATAGAAACACAGGTCTCCTTTCACATGAGGTCAAGTATTTAGATTTCAGTTATGATGAGGATAATATGTTATGGAATCATTTTATGACCTAATGTTGTTTCAGCTTTATCTTGGGGAAATCCGGTTTTGTCCGTCAGTTTGTCGTGGCAGCTCAAATTACTACAAAACCTTTGAGTTTTAACTTCAGAATCTAACATTCAATTGTTTTAACCAAAAGTTTGTCTCATTTGATTTATTGTTATAACATTTTTTTATGTACAACAATGCAACCTTTACCCTTTGCAACAGAACTTCAGTGATTGGATATATCGTCCTCAGAGTTTTTAAGTACACCGGATTGTGCCTTGGATTTTTGTTAAATCAAAGAACCAGATATTTTGAAAGTTTTTCATATTTTGCTCTAATCATTCTCATGTCCTTCCAAGTAGTAGTCCAACAGTGAGTCACGCAACATTGTTAATAGGAAAAATTCATTGCACGTTTACTAGGCAGAACCAGCCCCCCCACCCCAAACAAAAAAAAAAAAAATATATATATATATATATATATATATATATATATATATATATATATATATATAACAACGAAGGAAATGAACTGCCTCTTGTTAATATCATACATAATGGGTTTGCTAATAAATGTTTTATGATTACTTTGACTCCTTCCCATCTATATTAATTTGACATTAACATAACATACAGTGGGGAAATGACCGATGCTGAACGATCTGAATAAACCATGTCATTTTTTTTTTAAAAAGCGAACACATTTAATTCCCCACGCAAAAGTGATGATTGAGTCCAAAAATAATTTATATTCATGCATCATAATGAAAGACTTGTTAAGGGGTTGAAACTACATTCACATTCATGTACATGGCCCATTTGTGTGGGTGCCTTTGCGTGGAACACACTCATCGTCACACACATCTCTCCTGCTCTCTGGCTCTCTCTCTTGACCATGCATTGTCTTGTGGAAAGGCTTACCGTGTAAAAGATAAGAGCAAGATACAAGTCTCAAATTACACCTTTTTTGCAAATCTTCGCTTTTCACTTGCCTCTCTATTCACCCACCCATTTACTCATCTATAGCAAATCCATCCATTGTGCCCGTAGTTGAGCCGGCGCAGAAAATCACACCAGAGCCCCGGCTCTCAACACATCATATTATTTTCCAGTAGTCATGAAGCAACATACTCGCACGTTCACAAAAACACGCCCATGCCCAAACAGATTCATAAATACACATGCAAACCAACAACACAATGACTGAATGATGCAGGAGGGGGGAAAAAATGTGAGGGAGCTGCACAATAGAGAGAGAAAAGAAAAATGGGGAGGGAAAAAAAGCAAAACAAGGTGCGGAAAGAACAGAAGAGAGACATGAGGAGACAAAGTGGGATGATGAGAGATAGAAGATGGAAAAATGAAACTTTCTTGTTAGCTATGATAAGTGAGTTTTCTTTTGGTTAGCATTTTATTCAATATATATTTAATTATATTTAACCCAATTTAATGAGGGAATTGATCCTCTGTTCAATATAATCAGCGAATGAATGTATTAGAGGATATTACACTTGCTACTATAAATGCATGACAAAAGGAAGGATGCTTGCTTTCCATTCAGTCAAATCTCCAGGACCTGAAATTTAGAGTCCGTTTAAGTGAATGACAATGGGGATATAAAACATTAAGAAGAGACGAAATGGAAAGAAGAGCAGGAATTTGAAAATTGCGATCACACTCACCATTACCTCGCTCTCCTCTGCCGACTGGAGAGGTTAGGAATTAGAAAGTAAAAAGAGAAAGAGCAGTGGGGCGTTAGGAAAAAGAAAGATCAAGAAGGAGGAAGACTGAAGCGCAAGGAGTGAGGAGTCGCAGCTGCATTGTAGCACAATGTTTGGGTTAGGCACATTAAAAATCGAATTCAAATTGCATTGAAAATAAAATCCTGCACTTAGTAACAGATTTGATTTGATCAAATCTCCTGAAAAACAAAAATGACTGTGTTCATGTCTAGTTTGTATGACATTCGACTGTATCGAACGGATCTCCATGTGGATTATCTGAAAATAATTATGTAAGGAGGATCTGCAGAAAAATGTTTTACAACAAGAAAATTTGTGAAAATTAATGATACTTAGTCTGACATGATTTTTCTCCAGCAAATTTCTTTTTAATAACGTTTTAGAAATCCTTTGAATTTCATCTTTTACTTTCCTAATGAAAACTTCAGAATCTGTGAATATGAAAAATGTTTTTCATTACATGTGAATACATTTCACAACTGCACGTGTAAGTAAATTAAGGTGGCCCTTATGTACAGCGTCACAAAACCAAGGAGGAGAAGCTCACTCTCCTCAAAAGACAGAAAATAGATATAAAGCACAAAATTGATTTGAATAAAGTAACATTTACTAAAACATTACAGCTAAAATGGTGACACACAGGGCCGGCCCAAGGCATAAGCGAACTAAGCGACTGCTTAGGGACCCCTGGCCACCATGGGGGCCCCCGTGCCCAATGTAACTGTAAGCACGGCGCAGACATTGTCAGTCTGACAGTTGATGGAAAAGGCAGTAGCGTATGAAGTTAAAGATGAAGAAAATGTCACAAAAAAGGACATGCCTTTACCATAAACGTTCACCAGCAAGCTAGCTGTCAAACAAGCCTTCGGTTCAGTCAAGGTATCTTCAGCTAACCAGTAGCTTAGAAAATATGACAACACTCTATCACTACTGTACTGTATCACTTTGAATATTAAAGAGCAAATTAACACTCGGCCACTATTGTGAGTTGTCTACTTTTAAGTTTAAACCATAGAAGCATAAAGGCTGACATTGGTATTATGTAAGCAACTCAGCTACAAGTAATGAAGTTGATAATGGGTGTGTTAGATTTACAGAAGGTGTGTGAACGATCAAGCATTGACAACAGTATGAGTGGCGTTGGGGAGGGGGCAAATCAAATTCTCCTTAGGGGCCCCATATAGGCTAGGGCCTGCTCTGGTGACACAACCAACTGCATTGATTTCATTTCAAAAAGATTTACACTACACTGATGTTTTCCTCTGCCCTCATGCAGTAGAGTTAAGCAGGTTGTGCCTTGTTAAACAGAATGAGAGTTAACCTGTAACATGTTAGAGCTGTCATATGATAAGCCGTTTCCTCAGATTGGGAATTTAAGTATAAACATGGAAAAAACTTGATGTAACTTGCCGCTGTTTGAGCAGAGAGAGCTCAGTTTGACTCCAGATGGGCATGTTGTCAAATCGGAAACCCGACATTCAGAAAGTTTAAATAATTACCATAAAGCATCTCTGCCATTGACAGGCTGTCAGACACTGACTGAACTAACCTAATGTACTACATTGTACACATCTGGTCCATTGGCAAATTAATGCCAATCAATATTTTTCGAAGCATTCTTGTCCCGGGTCTGACTTAAGGCAGCGCCAGTGAAGAGGAAAAAAAAAAAAAAAACGAGTATGAAGAGAGTCTACACGCACACATGGAGGCACAAACAGAGGGGGGAGATTCATCATAATTATCAGGGCTGCTGAACGCCAAATCAAATCAGAGCCGATCGTCTGTGTTTCATAAACAGACTTTAACCGCAGAGAGACGGAGAGCGAGGGCGCTGCTGATTCTGATGCCAGAGGTACATGCACTGCGGGATGAAAAAAAGCTGCAGCTGGTGCATGTTAATGCAGGTGGGAGGCAGAAACGGACACTGTTCATGTGTTAATTTTATATGTTAGACAAGTATCTGTTAGGCAGGGATTAAGCAGAAACAGAATGGATTTAATTAAAAAACCTACACAGCTCTCCCTCCTATCTGTGTCTCTCTCTGAGCCGGTCCCCGTTCTAATTTGCAGTCAAGAGAAGGAAACTGCAAATCAGATGACTCCTCTGGTGTCCCTCCGGGGACCTGCGAGTCTATGGTAGATAATAGCAAGCCAGGCGTGACTTTACACCCAAACACGCCACGGCACACCGAGGCACATCAAAGACACACGTGTCCGCAGAGGATGGCTGGCGCGGAGCTGCTGATGTTTGTTCATTTTGTCCCTCTGTTGGGACGGCTGGAGGCGTCCGTCATTCATTTGGTCTGTGTTTTTTTCGTCTGTTGCGATGTGCGTCAATGAATCTGTTAACGAGTCTTGTTGCTGCTTTAAAACCAACATCAGCACTGGTTGTAATGAAAAAAAAACGCAGTCTCACAGTTTATTTTCAATCAACCTTTTAGATTGGCGCAGTGGAGGTGTCGTAGGGCCATCAAGTTGCACTTACATTTGCTCATGTTTGGTCACAACCACAGACTGCATATAAAGATGGACGACATGACGGCTCCCCGAATGTGAAGCCAAGACATCTTGATCCCCCCCTGGTGGCTGGCTGCAGTACAGATCACAAACCGAGCCTCATTTGTGTTAGCAAATGGGACATGGGCCAAACTACAAAAATCTGAACAAACAACAGCTATTTGATGCTTTAAAAACGTTATGATTGACAACTCAGACTAGAGATGTTCAGATTCCGGAGAATCGCAACTGCTTGTCTTTCCCCCCCCCCCGGGATTGATGAGCACGCAAATTTATGAAACAATACGAAATCATGTCTTAAAAGCAGTTTCACCCGGATAAAACTGCAATTCAAGCGGTGGCAAGTACTGTTTTTAAAGCAGCAAAGAAGAAAGGATTTGCGGTAGAGTAGCGTTAGCCAGAGCAAGCGAAAATGTTAATGGCAATGTTTCCCTGTGAAATATACAGACTAAAGGTATTTTATTTCTCTAAACTGTGGCGGCACGTTAACATTATTTTTTAAAGGAATTGTTATTTATAGCATACAGCAATTACAATGGGCTATATAAGTTGTTATTATATGGTATTGGACATCTCTGGCTGAGACTGACACGATTGGCCGAGCGATTGGACCTGGATAAATGACATCAAAAGTGGAGGATGGCGGCCCCTGTATCTGGGATATTTTGGCTTAATATTTGTACAGATGGTGAAAGTGAAGACGCATCAACCATCTTAATTTACAGTCTATGGTCCAAATGCAAATCGGTGTCATCCAGCACACAGCATTGACCAACTTCTTTCAAACACAGTATCTTGTGTTTGCACCTGTCAAAACTTCCAAGAAACTCCCATCATTACTTAACAGAGATTCTGAATCCTTACACATAACATAAAATGTGAGAGGCCTCTAGTTCTTGAAACATGCTCTGAATTATCAGAATATATTTCCGGGGTCACCTCTACAGTCCTTGGTGCTAAAACACAAGCAGCGATGACATATGCAGGCAGACCTCCCCCTTAGACCCATCCTGCCAAAGTACAGCATGGCTGTGGACTCCCACTGGTGTTTGATTTGATAAAGAAGCTAAAGATGTTGCCTGAACACACGAACTTTGCCTTGAGGAAGATTAGTCCATTATTGATCAAAGTATGATTTAAATGCAAAAAATAAAAAGAAGTGATTGTCCTTTCCATCTAACCTGAGGATTGATAAAGAGAGAAACTGTTTTTATTAGCTTTAAGAATGATTAACAAATCTAAAAAGCACCAAATTCATCTCTGGATTAGCAAATGAATCCATAAACTGAGTGTTATAATAATAATAATAATAATAATAATAATACATTTCATTTATAAAGCAATTTTAGAGTGTTGAAGCTGTGAATTTGTTTAGTCTGTAGTGTCCCGTTCTAAATCCTGTAGCCTATCGGAGTCAACATGGGCTTACTGGCGGAGTGCCCCTGCACACATAAGGAAGTCAATTTGCTGAGATGCTCACCCACAAAGCAGTGTGAAATTACAGTTGTATCATGCACTGTGCTTTCGGATGTACACAAAAGATATGCACCGTTTTCACCAAGAAATGTGTTTTCATTTTACTCTGCAAATAAGTTAATTTAGATAATGTGGACAGAGAAAATAAATAAATAAAGGTAGTAAATAAATGTAATATTTAAGCTATATTTCAGTGAGAGAGTACATCAGAATATACGAATTTGCTCACATATCACGAGAAAACGTTATCAGTTTTTGTTTAATAGGAAACTTTAAATGTTGTTTTAAGTTTCATTCTCCGCTGGCATTTTAAAAGAATTGCTCTAAAAAAAAGATCTTAAAATGAATCAAACAAAAAACAATGAAACGTTTTCATCTGGTTGAGAGGAAGACAAGAGAAAAGAGGGAAGACTGAAAATTCTGGAAACAAGAGGAAGACCAGATACATTACAAATATTAATATAATATAAAATATTATTAAGGTGCATAATTGAATATGGCAACTGCTGGCTATGGGCTAAATGGACGATTGGCTTACAATCTTACTACTGTATATCATTCCTGCCCCGGGCAACTTCTGCATTCAAATCTACTCAGCACACAGCTTGAGGTGTGAAGTATCTAGTTAAAAACTACGGAGAGCGTCAAAAAAAAAAAGTTTAAATGTGTGAGAGCGAGAAAATAAGTGGTGGGGGAAGTGCCAAAAACAAAATCAGAGGAAGAATGATTGAGCAGGAAGTTTTGCCTCTGTTGTGGAAGCATCGCACATCAGACGAGAATTCCAGCAGAGGCGTTTAGACAGTTTCGATTGTCTTCAATGCTGTTTTGCTCGTTAACTGGAGCTACTTTGCTTTTTTTGCACTTTTTTTTGCAATAGCGTAAGAGTCTAAACGTTCCAATCACAGTGCCATGTGGCCAAACTTTGACATGCATACCAAATGGACTAAAGGCATCTTAGCCAGGCAGGCAACCAGAACAGCCAAGTCACCAACCAAATACTCCTGGCAGTGGGAACACTTTTAGAGCTGGGGAGACTTCCTATAGAAAGTGAGGAGTCAACACATGCCTCTTATATAGCAACCAAAAAGCTTAATGCTGCCAATGATACTTTATGTCGTGGTTGAGCCGAGTGAAAATTATATTTTTGCCTGTGAAAAGACCAAAGCCTTTGAACGGTACCTGTGACAGACGCGCTCGCATTACTCTCTACAACCATCATTTTAAAAAGGATAGTGTGGATAACACACAGACACACACGCTGCGGTGGAGACAGTGAACCGGGTGAAGTGATGTCAACTTGAGATGAAGACAGCGACGCTCGTTACCGTCGCTGCAATCAAAAAAAGGCCAATAAAGTCCAACAAACATGTTGAAAAGCAGCATTTTACACTGTTTGTTCACAGTCTCCCTGCATGTTTTATACAACCATTCTGGCTAAGGAAATTTAAAATGTATCAGTTATGGAGAAGCTACAACGAAAGCTGTCTGTCGGTAGTCTGGTTATCTTAGTTTCCCACGAATCTCCTGTACGAGACAAAACAGTCTCTTTTTTTTTTATTCCAGCAGCGTGCAAAAAAAACTATTTCAGACTACAAAGTCAACACGTACAAATAGAGATGGTCGTGTCCACAAGCAGAAATCATCAAATGTTCAAAGAAAAATTGATGACAGCAGGAAATATTCCCATAGTTACACTGAAACCAAAGAGTTCCATTTGTCTCTGTCAGTAAAGCGGCAGCAGGATCAATCCACATCCTGCACCATCACCGTCTAGCTGCTGGATAAAACGTTGCGGCTGTGCAACGTTCATCCTATTTCCATCTAATTAAATCATATTCCTAAAATGAGGCTTATTCAAAAACTGATTGTCTCGCTCTGTTTTGAGACAGGTTGTTAAAAGGAATTTTAGTGAGACGTGTCATCCTGTTTTCAGTCCTGCTTCGGCCATTCTCTGTTTCCTCTTTGTCCATCTTTAGCTGCAGCTGTCTACATGTCACACTGCCAGTCGTACCATGGCGTGGACCAGACACCCACACTGAGAGGTGGGTGTCCATCTGCCGCCAAGAGAGCTTGTTTTGATTTTCACTTTGTCCCCGAAGCCACAGGACGTCACGTCGTCGAAGCTGTCCAATGAATGAGTTCCCTGAAAGCCGAATGATCTTATCGTACCATGGATGTATTGTGAGAACTGGATATCCAATTCAAGGAAAACGAAAATTAGCAGTGAAAATATTGATTTCTTTCTTCCAAGTTCTTCCAAGCAAACGACGTTCCTTTTGCTAGGCTCTGGGAAAGTTTTAGAAAATATAAATCCACCCTGGATCAAAAGTTCCTAATACAAACAGTGAACACTGTGTCGTTGATAATCATGGTGTAGGGAGAACACAGGGCATTTTTTTGAGTTGCAGTGCTGCAAGTGGCAAATGTGACCAATGGAGTAATACATCTGGATCGCTGAATACATCCACGTGTTTGACCCTCGTCAGATTCACCGCATGTGGACTCTTGAGTGCAGGCCTGCCAATCATTGGCCGCATATTTCACATGGCATTGTCTTCCCCAACCGCTTTGTGCCTGTTATACTTTTCAAAAAAGCCAAGAACAATCTGCAAAATAACAACCTACACGGCCTACACATTTTGACCAAACTAAGAAAACATACTAAAAGGTAAATTAAGTAATTGGTACAGACGCTTGGGTAACAACTCCAGAACCAAACCAAACCAGAGTTCCACATTTCAGACACTAAAACCCCTCATTACTTAAACTCGCTTCACGGAGAGCATATTTCTTTTACAGCCTTCTCAGCGGCCACGTCGTACTGTAGGCCTCGAGACGGCGCTGAAGGGACGGCAGATGGCGGCCGGCGGAGCCGCTAGCGCGTCTGCTGGGTCGACACCGCGGCGACACCAGCTGCGGAGGGCCGGCTCCCTGATCCGGTGCAGACGGGACACGCGAAGAGAGCATCCGAGGGCAGCGCACCAATGCCAAGAGTCCAACGACCGAACCACATGGGCCGGGAGCGCCAGTGTTTGGGCTCGCAAGTATCTCTGGGACAGACGTGTATAAATATACACTCACGCGTCTCCCTCTTTCCCCCCGTGGGCAGCGTGTGCGCAGTGCTGCCATCTGATAGCAGAGGCAGCAGTCTGCTCCCCCCCCCAGCCCCCTCTCTTTATTTACTCTGCTGCGTTTATTTAACACATAGCTCCCAGCAAGGCAATGAATTAGCACTCAATAATAATCTGACTGATAATTACAGCAAGGCGGCTATTGAGAGGAAGGAGCGGTACTCCTCCGTTTAGAGCTTCACTCCGGCGGCTCCCTCTTTCATGTGACACTCCAGCTTTTAATGTTTTCATTTTTATTGTTATAAAGCAGCTTCTACATAATTAGGAGATGTGGTCGAAGGTTGTTCAAGGGGGGGGGGGGGCCTCAGCACACCTGGGCCCGCTGTGCTTAGGTTACTTGAGCTGCAGCAGAGCCCTTGAGAGAGAGAGAGAGAGGTAGTAGCGACAACTCCGTTCTCTCCAATGGACCTTTTTTCCCCCCAGCATTGGCGGACCATGGAGCCTCTCAATAGTTCCCTGAAGTGAGCAGCAGCGCATTAGAGCAGCAGCAGAATGGAGTCAACGGACCGTCTGTGTTGCACTTATGAAGGGTAGGACGTTTAAATTGTCAGCACATCTGAATCAAATCAACATGCGCATTAAAGCGTTAAATTATTCATAAAGTTTTACTACAAAAAAAACATTTTGACCAACTACATAGAGTAACTACATAGGCATGTCGGTCTGCTATGTTGTAAATCAATACATTTATTGATTACGCATTTTCCCCAAAAAAATCGCAGTTCTTTCGCTCTGAATAATGGATTCGCCAAGAACTTCCGGGAACTATCTGAAGTCTACATGAGTCATGTGAGGTGCAAGCATTTTGGACTTCCGTTGTCACTACTCTCTCAACGACTCTGGTGCCTCCCATTTGCAGGTCACTAATTAGAGTAACTAGTGACTAGTAGTAACACTGTTAAAGTTCCCAAATTCCAGCATTTTGAAATGTATATATCAAATATATAATCTTTCAAGCTGTAACAACTAAAAAGCGGAATCTAAATATCAAAAGGCACCACTTCACTACCCCCGAAACAAAATTATGTACAGAAGCACAGTCGGACGCACACATGGACGGACCAACTGGCAGACATACTTATCATTATATCCCCCTGTGTTGTATGTCAGGGGCAATAATAACAATGATTTAACTTGTCACAATGAAGATTTTGGGTGGTGACATCTGAATAACTGATCCAGACCCACGACTGCCTGAAACGTGAGACAGTCCGAGCACAGAAAACCCGTTTTTGTGACTCGCCAAAATAAGACTGTTGCATTTAAATTTTTTTTTAAAAAGTAGAAATCCAACCTTGATGACGACGGGCCTTTTCCACGGCTGTCACTTTGACTTGCTCAGTGAGACAAGAGTGTGACACTTAGCCACCATAAACAACATCAGGAGCCTAAAATGAAGCAGCTAAATGGGATCCAGCCATCATTAATTTCCTTTATGCCTGTGTCTTTTCTAGTGTGACATGTCAAAATGTCCACAGCGAGGGGGAACAACCCCCCCCCCCCCTGCAATTTAATATTGACTAAGCTCAGCTCATGAAGCTTTGATGTCAACCCCCCAAAAATAAAATGCTGCTGGGACTCATGTCAAGAACCTTAAACTGTGCAATTGGAATCGAACCCCGCTGAAAATCTGCTCCTCTGCTTATGGCTGCAGTGGCTGAATTTCAAGATCACTTATGTGTTGGTGTGGACCGTCAGTGGGCACGATCTTTCTCACTGAGAGTTAAGGAGCAAAAGGAACAGACCAAGGTATTGAGAATATAGATTTTTGTTGCAATAAAGAAATGTATATCCCAGTCCAGCGGGGAACACTGCGGCACCTTTCCTCTTTCCAAGCTGTATTGAAGTATTACAGCGCACAGACTACATTTAGCAAGATGACACAGTGTACTGGCCCCTTAACTGCTTCAGTGAGCTATGACGTACTCATCCCGAATGTGAAAGTGTGACTTTTTCCCTGTAAGTGTGTCGATTTTGCGGCAGCATTGTTGCTAATAAATGTTGACAGAATTCATCGGCTTCCAGGGCGCCATTCTTTTTTCTCGGTCTGCCTGTTTCGGTTTTTTTTACCGTGTGCCAAGATTAACTGGGCTTCCCTTTGGTCTGCCCGCTTACGTGGCTCGTCCTGCCTGGCTATCTGACGGAGCACAGGGAAGCAGGCTTTTGAGCAGCCTAATGGCTTTACATGCAGAACCATGTCAGTTCCCGCAGATTACAATTACTGATACGACCGCAGGCTTATCTGTGCCGCAGCCTCCTCTGCCTCGTATACCCGTTCCTTCACTCACCTCCCCCCCCTTCCTTCAATGCCACCCCTGCCATCTCTTCACCAGCCTCATTTCCAAACATTCCCTCTCCCTCGCGTTCCCGTTCACCCCTCTGTGTCATTACATCCTCCCTTCACCTCGCCCTCTCCCACCCTCACTTCCTTCCCCGGTACAGTCCTTTCCTCCTCACCTTTTCCACCCAAACTTCTACGAGACAGCTCGTGTTTCTCAGTGCACACGTAAGATGTACACAAATTAAAGCACGCGCGCTCACCTTCAGTAACAATTCCTCAAATTGCTCGAACAACGCAAATCCGTTGAAATTCAAGACCACATCTGTGTGCTGAGCAAAGGCAACTCATTTAACCTGTTCTTCACTCATCTTAACGGCATAATAGCAGCGTGTTACCATATGTCTGACTAAATAAGCAGTCAGAGGAGCGCAGGACAAAGCATCAAGCAATTCAACAGCTCATACGCACTTCTATAATGAAGCATGTCCCCATCTGCCTCGGTCTGTTTCACTCATATATGTGTCTGGGCGTGTGTGTGTGTGTGTGTGTGTGTGTGTGTGTGTGTGTGTGCGTGAGAGAGAGCACAGCTGTTGCTCTCACACCCCTTAGCGAAAGTCTGAATGAGTTGCCTGAGTGTTTAAGAGAGACACAACATTGTTGCCCCATCAGCAGAGAATCTCTTGCCGATTACAAGGATTTAGGCATAAAAGAGGAGAGGCATGTTTGTCCAATCAGAGCCAACATCTGGCCCACTGCAGCAGGGCCGCCTGAAAAACAGACGCCGACAAGAGGGATCCCAGCGCCGTCCTGGTCGGGACTGATGCTGCCGCCTCAGAGAACCATCCGGGGAATCGAACACAAGAAATGTAGCAGAATCGTCTGCCCTATTGTCTTTGTTGTAAAGTAGTAGCTGGAGTATTCAGTGCCAGGGTTTTTATTATGACGTACATTCGACAAAGTTGAAAAGATGAACTATTAATTGCATCGAGGGTGCCACAAAATTTTACTCTTCATTTGGATCTCCCCACCTGCTGTACTCCGAAAACTAGCTGCCTCCAGGCCAGAGAAAAGAGGGAGAGAGACACAGAATCACAAGTCAACTTATGCTCGAGGGCTCTTTCGAGGTGGAGGTCTTTTTTTCCCTGCAGAGTCCCCTGAAGCGAACATTAGTGCGGCGAAGGACCATGGTGGTCCCGGGCTGAAGTTGTATCGGTTTGGGCAGTTGGCCCCCAGCCCCAGTGATGCCTGAAGCTGGAGCTCTCTGAACCAAGCATCTAGTTAGAATTGCACTGGAGTAGAAATAGACAATTGCAAATGTACAGTGTGTCGCTCTCGGAGGACCTGCAGCCATTATGTACTCATTGCAGACCCAATACGGACGTCTGAGGGAAATGTAGTATCTAGGAGTATCTCTTCAAAGTCAGAGATTCTATTTACTAGGTGACACCACCTCAGAACCTACTTGAGGGCTTTAGTCAAGTGGCAACCCATCATGACATTTTCTCATGGATTTCTTATTTGCAACCAGTGAGTCGCCCCCTGCTGGTCATTCGAGAGAATACAGGTTTTGGGCACTTCCGCATTGGCTTCACTTTCCGGAGTCTTGAGTCTACGTCCATTTTGTTCTATACAGTCTATTGATTTAACACAGGCTGCTGCAAAAAATGTTCTGAAACTAAAGTTCTCTCCGGGACATGCAGCAGGCTTGGCTCCATTTGAGTATTTGATCTTTTAATTTGTTCACATGGATGGAATGGATCTTTCGCATTTATTATTATTATACACCGTGGTTCATGTTGAAGCTGCAAACTTGACTAATAACTATAGAGTGGGCTGAGCGTCACAGGAGAATAATGAAGTTTCACGGAGGAAAACTTTTCAAGTGTGGAGACATGAATGTGAATGAAACACTGATATTACCACAAAAAAAGTACTTCACTTTCAACTTTAACAGAAAGACTGGCAACAAAGAAACCTAAACGTGACTGAAAAACTTTACATGAGGCTACTCACTTCCTGTAATTTTTGTGCTCCCGATAAAAGCAGGTGAGGCGAGGAACGTCAGCAGCAACTCGGCGTGTGACAACTTCCGCCAAGAACAAAGTAATTTGAACGTTAAAATGAAATGTTCCCTGTCACTGTGCCACTCTACGACCGATTTTGCGGCAACATCAGTGACGGCGGAGATGACAGGCCATTGTACTGGTAGAGAAAAAGGTAGATTACCTGTGGGACACCAATTGTGACTGGTCTGCCAATGACAGAATTGCACACTTGAAATTTCACCTCGTGTTGTGCATGATGCACAGAGACAAAGCGGCAGACACAATAATACAGAGTGAGACCGAGAAGCATGAAATAGCCTTTTGGTGCCATCTAGTGTCAGTTGGAGGAACTGGTTATTGCATCGTTTTCAACAAAAACCTTCAAATGTAACTACCTCATACAACTTTTACTGATGTACACTGAACTATATCACTATATGGAACTACCGCCCTTTATACAATCGTGTGTCTCCTCTCAGCTCTCTGTAATTGACATGCTATGTGTATTTTGTGGATGTTTTATATACCTTTACAATAAAACACAGAACCAGAGGTGGATATTCTCACCTAGGAAAGAGTAACCTCTGGGGTGTAGCTGTCATTTAAATAGGAAGAAGAAAAAATCTAATACTCAAGAAAAACCATGGGTCCAACACTTTGCATGATGCAAAATCGGTAAGACCAATCTTTTGTCTGTCTTACTGGTAAATGCCCAAATCGTTCAAGCTACACTCCCATCAGTTGGTTGCAGGCTTTTCTGTTAAATGGTTTGAAAACTGTTATTCATGATGAGTAAACAAAACCATTTGCAGAGTACACTTTTAATTTCACCTATGAGGTTTTTAGACGAGAGGAGCTTGGTAATTAAGAGCTGGCCGGCGATACTTCAAGTGTCCAATTTTGTGTTTGTTTAAAGCGGATAAAGACAAATATTTTTGTCTTCATGATGTTAAAACTTACTGCACGGTGTAATGGCGTCAGAAAATCGAGCCCATCATATAAGCCTCGCTTTCACCATGTTATTCTCTTGGCCACCAGGACACGGTTTTCATGGAAAAATACATACTTCTTCCTTCTCCTCACTTATCTCCAAAGTGATGTTGACAACTTCCTCAGGAGTTCGGAGGAAAAGTCCCTGCGTCATGCTACACTGCAGCGTCTCTACAACCACATAAATAAACCACCTGGAACCACTAGGGGCATGAAACCTTCTCTTGCCCCTTTTTAAATAATTAAGTGTTTAATTAATCAACATAAACTTCAGCTACCATTGATGTGTAAAAAAAAATCCAAAAAAAACATACAGCACATTAACCAACTACCGTTTGTCCCTGAGACATTAAGTCCTCGTAAGATGCAACTGACTCACCCGCGTTTCACGGCCATTATCAAAGACAGAGGAAAGCGCAGATGGCATTTTGTATGAGCGGAAGCTCCATCAGAGGAAGTTAAAGGGCAGCCAATAAAATGGGCTCCCTAATTGTTCTGTGAGAACATGCAAGGAGAGAGAGAGAGGAATTTACCATATGCTAATATGACTTATAACCTCTTTTTTTCCCGCTTTCAACAGGCGCCAAAAGGCAATTAAAACATTGTAAAAGAGAAAATCCCTTTTAGCCCTTTAGTTCGGCTTGCTCCCATTCTTTCCACTCTCCCGTTCCCCCCTCTTTCACTCTGAAATTAATCTGCGGAAGATTTGCCTTTAACAAAGACCAGTCACAACGCGCGGCGCGGCCGACGAGGGCCCCGGCTGACAGACGAAGAAAGGGGCCGGAGGAACGGCGGGATCACGCAGTTCACTGGGAGGAGGACAAAAGGCAGGATGAGATGAGTGAGGGAGTGAGGGCGAACGCGACAAAAGGGGGCGACTAAACGGCAGATGCTCTGCCGGACTTGTGACTCAGTGCTGAGCCCACGCGCACAGGACAGGAAAGCACTTAGTCACTCACCTGTAGCTCCGTCCGCTCGCACCTTTGTTCCGCGCACACTGGGCTCCAACTCTCCTCATCGCACCACGATGATTCTTCACAAAGTCATCGGCAAGCACATTTGCAGACCGCAACTCTCTCCTCCTGCCCTGCTTTGTAAGAACTCTGCAGGCCATCGTCCGTCTCATCGTCGCCAATCAATGCAAATAGTTGTGAACGTCACGGTACATTCGTCGTCGTCGCGACCTTCCTCCGCTATTTTCGACAAGTTTGCCTTACTGTAAATGTGTAAAAACAAATTCATTCATGGAAAGTGGTTACTCCTCCATCAAACATCATTGGTTTCTCCCTCCAACTCTCATCCCTTTGTCCTCAATCAAAGGTATTGGTAAAAACGCTTATCACTCCTTCTCTCATTCATCTTCCTATACATTCTACCTTTTCTTCCTCCTTTTAGAATCTATGTTTTCTATCATCCCCTTCACCCTCGTCTTTCTTGGCTAACTTCTTCTAACTGTGCTAAAGTCATCTTGGGCATCTTTCTTTTTAATCACACCTCCCTCCTTTTTTCTCCTATTCATCCTTTCCGAGGCAACATTACAAATAATCACTCCTCCTCCGCTCCTTCTCGACGTCGTCGCTCTTCCCATCAACCTCCCCGTGTCCTCCAGGAAATTGTCAAATCACGCGGGGAGACTTCTTTTTCAACTTTTCATTCATCCCCTCCTCTTCGGCTCAGTTCCGCAGGAAACGCGTGTCATCGTTTCTTTGCGCTCCCATTCATCCCCGGCGCCGCTTCGATTCCTCGCCCTAACACTTCACAAAAATGTTCAGTCACTTCTTTCTCGTCATTGCATCCTTCTTGCTCCCAATTACTTGGTAGATGCTTAATCAGCTGCCACCTCTTATTTCTCATCCTCTCATACGTTCAGTCTTTCTCGCCCTTCTATTTTTTCCTCCTAGCTTTACTGCATCACTGTCATCTCTTCAAACTTTTCCCTCACAGGGGTGTGAAATTAACATGCTGGGCCATCCGCAAAATGTCCCCTGGTTCTGACCATGGCATCCCGCGAACTTTGGCAACTTACAACCAGCCACGCTGCCAGGTACTCTAATTTGAGGGCAGTGCAATGAAAATGCATTAGAATTATTGGGAATACATTTAACTACATTACACCTGCACTGTAGGTGTTTATAATGTGTTATTCCCGTAAGTAGCAATTTACAGTGTAAGTGATAATAAACCCTTTCTATGATATGTATGTTTAAACAATAAAAGATACATGTCGTAGTCAATGTCCTCACCAGTTCCACCTGTTTAATCAGACTCTTATTCATGGTGTCCTTTTAAAGGTGCAACGAACAATGTTAATATTGAAACATTAGCATATATTACTATGTACGATGTGAATTAAGTTGCTTGTAGTGATTAACGTATACATCCAACTATCACACAGCTCTGCAGAGTCCCCCAGGTGTACTGTATATATAAAAAAAATAAAGGAATTATATATGCCGTGTAATGATGACTTAAAGTAAGGATCGCACCATCTCAGGTTCAGCTGCATCAATGACTTTTTCCTTTTAAATATTGCCTCTTTAGGACAATTAATAAGAGGTTGGGTAACGATGAAATCAAATGCGAATGAAACCTCTGAATATTGAAAAAGGTAAGGCTGATTTCAACTTTACCGTTACAGTGACTGTTTACATTTAAACTAATTTGAGGAATCATGACTCAGAGCCACACAATCCCTCTTCATCTTATGGTCATTTTTCTTATAACTAGACATTAACCAGGCATGACATGGAAACACACGTGTAATAAAGTGTAACCAGGAACAAAAACTGCCCTTTAGCTTGCTCCACTGGTGCAGCGGTCCCATGGGACAAGGGGGCTCCTCAAAGTAGATGATGAGCGATCACACTCTCTGATTACACAACAGGGAGAAGAAAAAAAAAATCTCATCCGAGCTAAGACTGTGAGCAAATCTGCCCATGCTTGATGTGGCGTGCGCATATATGTATTCAAAGCACAAGAAACAGTAATTACAAGGAGCCCTCGGCATCAGGTAATCCGGTCCTGCTCGACTGGCCATTCTGCTCACGACGCTCCCACCTCCCTCTTTCTAATAGGAGTGGGAGTGTGCTGGAGTGGAGATAAGACAGGTGTTACAGCGTGTCTCGACGAGGGGGGAAGCAGTGGGGGGCAGGAAGGGGAGGGGGGGGGGGGGGGGCACATGAAATGGGCACCGGCTGGCGAGTAAAACAACCTTTCCCCTTCTCGTCCTGACTACACCTCCAACACCACAAGTCCTATCTCTAGCTCCAGGAAACTCTCGGGGTGCAATTTACTGCTTGCACTGCTCTGATAATACTGTCTCCAGGGCAGGAGGAAGAGAGTGATGGGCCAGGATACAAAAAAAAGAGAGAAAAACGGAGAGAGATGGAGATTGAGGAGTTGGAGGCGAGCGAGGAAAAGAGGCAGAGAGGAAACGGCAAAGAGAGGAGGGAGACAGAAAAAGAAGCGATGTTACGGAGGAGGAAGAAGAGGAGGAGGCAGAAGGAGCATCGCCATGCAATTTACAAATAAAATCCTGCAGACCCAATTTGTGTCTGTGCGAAATGCCCTGGCGTGCGACCAGAGAGCTGCAGCAGGCTGAATCAGGAACTGACCCGATACACACACTAGTCCCCTCAAATGTATGTGCTTTTACACGTCGGCTTTATCTTTAAACTCACCGCATGTCAACTCTCAAGTCTTCAGTGACTTCATCATTACACACAGACTACTGTACAGACTACAGCTCAGCCAATAGGTCACTAGTGGACATTGCAGTGCAAACAGATGTGAGAGAGCATAATGGCTATGAATGATGGCCGAGGGCAAAAGATTCATCCCGTTATTTACAGTACACTGCCATGAAGGCCACTACCACACACGTCTACGTCCAACACAGAAACACAGACCACAAAGAAAAAATGCCATCACAGCATTGGCGAAGAAAACAGACTATTCATCTCTTGCCTCCGAGGACTGTCCTTTTAAAAAAGTGGCATACGCTATAGCTCAGTGGTGTCCCACTCATTCTAGTGCTGTCAGGGACTCTAAAGAGACACTATGTTCATTTCTAAGAAAGAGGTGACAGGAAATGGATGGAACAATTAAGGTCGGCCATGTTTCCATTTCAAGATCGGCATATTCATGAAAAAGACAAAAACAATTGAATGAGTACAGTTTGTTGTCAGAGCCTCATTAGGTGATGCCAAATAGAGACCATGAGTGTGTGTGGTAATAAGGGAATGTGAGCTACAGGGACAGGTATAAGGGCGCTGAGGTGGTTGCAGCACACCCAACTGGCAAAGGGTGAAACTGCAAGGCAAAAAAAAAAGTTTACTTTTGAAAGTTAATTTTGAGTACCATAGAAGCATTTTTTATAATGTTTAGATTTGAACTATTTGATCTATTTTATCTGGCACAAATGTAGAATGTAAAATAGGCTGCATAACATGAAGATGATGTGACGCAGTCTTGCATGGCCATTGTGTTTGGATTTTTACTCTCACACTCATTAGTGTCGAGACTAGTTGAGATAGAAATTGAGATGTGCAGCTTCATGTTCAGAAATGTGACTGAGATCAGTTCAACTATTTTAAAAAGCACCAGACCTTATCCTAAGTGACAACTGACAGTTAGGCACTCTCACTATATATACTTATGCCTTCAATATTTGCATGTTGATTGTGACTGGCTAGTGTGTTTGATGCCCACTAGCTTAAGTGAACTAAAATGTTAGAATGGCTGCTCAGAGAAAAATTCCCATCACTAATTAGAAGTTAAGTTTCGCTGGCCAGGCTTCACATACAAATGTGACTGTGTTAATGTTAAGCTGTAAAAGAGAATGCAGCAAAACATTCCCTGAAAAATCTTTAATTTCATATAAATATGGCAGTAAAAACCTCTGACCTAAGTCAACCGTTTACCAAACGTTTACCAAAAACTTGTACTGACGTCAAACGGATATTCAACAGGACAGAGACGAGGAAGCGTTCATCTTAAGAAAGAATAATAATAATAATAATAAAAAAAAATATATATATATATATATATATATATATATATATATATATATATATATTTTATTATTATTATTATTATTATTATGTATTATTATTATTATGTATATATATATATATATATATACACACACACACACACGCACCAGTTGTTGGGCCTTTTCCGCTTCCTGACGAGTGTGTTGTCTTTCCCGGCTCAGGGCTTTAGTCCTCTCCTTCATTGCCACCTCCCTCTCTCTTTGTGCCCCCTTGGCCGGGTCCTCTTTAGTCTGCTTTTGTTCGAACCTGAAAACACACAAAAAAAATACTTACGGTTGCAATCGTGGCTTGTTCCTGCTTTTCAAAATCTTCATATTACAGTCAAATGCTTTGGGCATGTGTATCCACAAGGGGGCAGCATACACCAATTTTCACTCAAAGTCATGGAGTATCTTAAATGAGCACAGAGGATGATCTGGATCTCCACAGGAATTATCAAGATCTATGCAAGTTTCATCCAGTGAAATTTAACGTTGATTTTTTTATTTTTCTTAGGACATCTCAGGCTGTTCATCATCTTGTAAATGGATGGTTCATTAATTGTGAACATTTTCAGAATGTACTTGTACTTTACACTAAAAGAAATGGAAACATTTGTAGGTGTTCTGTTGTTAGGTGTTGTTATCAAGTGGGCCAGACCAGTAAATGGTTTTACTGGTCCGGCCCACTTGAGATCAAATTGGGCTGTATCTGGCCCATGAACTAAAATGAGTTTGACACCCCTGCTCTAAGGCATCCAGCCCTTGTTTTTAATGTTCTTGCCTGAGCACTTAAAGAAAAGTGATGCGCAGTTCTAACTTCAGGTACCAAGCAGAGGTGTCACAATGATTTAGAACGGGACACTGTGAGCCACAATGAGCAAACTGAATTCTAGGAAACACATGAATACAAAGTGCATACGGGTTTAACAGGCATGAGTCAATGCTCGTCATTCAATCAGACTGTAGGATAAATCCACATTTTCTTTAACCCACCTCCTCTGCTCTTCCTTCGCGTTCGAGTCGGGTGTGCTCGTGCTGGACCAGCTGCCGGGCTGGGCCCGCGGCTGTGAGCTCTGCTGAGGACCAGAGCTTGGGTTTGCACTGCGAGGGGCACCTGGACAGAGACAGAGGGGATATCAGAGGACAAAACTCGAACAGAAGACAAGCTGTTATTACACAACTGGTACCTGATTTCTTGATGTTTGCCTCCTTGAAATTACATTATTAAAATGTCGGGTCTATTTATATCCAAGGATGAGGCCTAAGGCCCCAATGACAACATCAGATACTCTTTTGAGTGAAGTGTTGCTGTCATGTGGACAATTATTTCTTGTTCTGTGAAAAAAAGGGAAAAGTGTCTTTGTCTGCAGAGATGACCAGCGACTAGATTATCTCTGTGACAGCTGCCAATAATTCCGTGTGTCACAGAGTGTCATAATGAGGAACTCAAAGACAGTGATGAACGTTAACCACCAGAGAGAAGAGGCTGATAGAAGAGTGTGAGATTAAATGGTTGAAGGTCAAAAAGATAAATGAGACATTTACATTTTACTTTAATGGAATTGACATCTATCCCTATATAGGTCTTATATTTATAAGTAACCTTATATTCAGACAAATACTGCAAGTACTACATGTTATCAATTAAAGGGGCTTAAGGAGCGATTTTGGAGAAAGATTCGTTGTTGTTGTTTTTCTGACCACACTGGTCGGGGCTTGAACCCGTAGCTCCGCACCATTTATTTGTTTTCAATTTACAGAGCAAGAGCAGAGTAGTATAGAAAAATCTGATTCTTTTTCAGCAAACACACACACACACACACACACAGAACCGACAGTTAGCGGACCGTGCGAACATTTTTGCTGGATTTTACAAAAAGTGTATGGGATTAATATCGCTTACTGCCCCTTTGACTGTTCAATGTTTGCTGATTATCATTATTATTGTTGATTGTTTTAGTATTGATTAGGATTGCTCTCGTCTTTCAACCTTCATGCCCCCAGTATGAAATGCAGTTTGGGGGTTTTTTTTGGCACTTCAGGACGAGTCGACTGACCAGGACCACACAAGCAGATGGACACACACGTGCACCAGCGCCAATGACAGAGCACGATATCCCAACAGTTGTGAAGGAGCCTGAACGCAATGCAGCCAGATGCTGTGCACGCTGCTGGCCGTGAGGCGATTGGTACCTGTGTCTTTCTGCGCACTTGAAGTTGTTGATTGTGTCCGTTCTGGAGCAATGTTGGCCACTCCCCTCATCCGCTGAAGAACGTCTTCTGACAGCTAGACAGACAGAGACAGAGCGAATAAAAAAAAAGAAAAAAGAGGTGAGCAGAAATGAAAGTTTTCCGTTCCTTGCTTTGTTTTCATCGCAGAAACAAGGATGGGAGGCCCTGCAGAAAGTTTCTACAAACTTAATAACAGTTTACTAAACTATAAAGCATATCATACACATTATGTGGTGTCATTTTTATTTAATTTCATCTTTTTAATCATTTGGCTTGAGGAAAAACACATGAACCGGCCAAGTATGCCAAAAAAACACTGGATCACTGCAGCTGCACTGTGTGTGTGTGCATGTGTGTGCATGTGTGTGCATGTGTGTGCATGTGTGTGTGTGCTTGTGTCCAGGGAAATGGTTAAACTTAGCTACACCAAAAACCACAGGAGAGCGCAGCAGCAGCCACTGACTCACTGTTTCTATGACTCACAACATTTGAATGTTCACGCAGGGCGGCCAAATATCATTATCTGTACAGCTCTTTGTTTTCTCGCTGTTTACAGACAATTTTACAAACAAGTTCACAGTCGCTGCGATGCGTGGAAGTACCACAACTAGAAACACTTAACTTGCTTGCTTTATTGTTTGTATTCCAGTGGTCGTTACACTTGACAAATTTGCATTTGTGTGAGTACAGCGAGGTCAGAAGGTGCCTTCACATCCTCCCGGAAATTTGTCAATTAGATCCAGCAAGTCCTCAGAAAGTAGGAACGCTTTGGGTGCAGTCAGACGAGAGAGTAGCATTCCTACATTTGCTGTGAAATCATTCGAGATTAAAGAAAACACAGAGCTGATAAATAAACTGATGCTGGATGTGGTCAGGCGAGTGCTCCACTTGTCACCACACTTGATAGACTGCAAAGCTCAAGAACTACGTACTTTCCTACAAATAAAAAATATTTTTTTAATTTTCCACTGAAAGTTGTTGCTCTTCATCACTTAAAATAAACCTCCATCATGAAACACAAACTGAGAGAATCTGAATTTTCTGGGGGTGTCAGTGGGGGTCTCTGACCTTGTTGAGAAAGGCCGGCTGCAGAGGGAAGGAAACAGCAACAAAAACTAAAAAGTCTAAGTGTAAGTATTCTTCTGTGGTTTTGTTGTTATGCTAAAGCAAATGAAGCAGAATCCTTGACAGACATGTCATCACACAACTGCGCTGTGGTATCTACAGCTGCAACTATCAGCGGCTTTGGCAAAAGATAGATAATTCGTCTGCAACTATTGTACTGACCAAAACAGTTGGGTTTATTCATTTTCTTAAGCAAATGTCAAATATTTGCATGTTGTTTCCAGAATCTAAAATATGAGGGTTTGATGCTTTTCCTTGTCACACTTGATGATGAACTGAATTTTGGCCTGTTGATAACATAAAAACTGTAGAAAATTATGACGGGGCATTTTCACAACTTCCTGTCATGTTATAGACAAAACAATTAAACGATAAACCAAAGCAAATCTGTTGGTTAATTCATAATGACAATAATGATTAGTTGCAGGCAGCCCTAGCAGGCAGCCGAGTTATCAATCAAATTCCGTTTTAATATGATTAATGCCTCAGTGCAAACAAGGCAGAATTATTAGCAAACCTACAAGCAAGGGTTGTGGAAGAAACAAGGTTTTTTTTTAAGTTTCCTCATCTATTAACTATATTCAAACGGTATAAACTTGGACCAGAATCTATTACAATGTATCTACTCTTGTTCTTTTGTAACGTGTCAATATTGTGTAGAAAAACAGTTGTATGTACTGGATTATACATTATTTATTGCACAGACTGCTCATATTATTCTTATTTTTTTCACATTCTTCTTATTTATATTTTACATATATTATAATTTTGGATCCATATATAAATCTGTTCTTGACTGGAACAACATTAACGACACCCAATTTCCATTTCCAAGCATTTCTGTTATGATTCTGATTCGGATTGATATGTTTCGTTACACACACACACACACACACAGTTGCATTTCCATTTCATTGGTTGGTCAAAAATGTCCGACAATTATAATAGCACTGGAAGGCATCAGTAGCAGGAGGATGCGAAAAAGCGGCACGCCAAACTCCATCTGAAATTTAGCCAATTTAAAGCCACCGTGCATATGGACACAAAATATCATAGCTACAACAAATAATGATGGCCCCTAAGTCAAAATTGGAGATCTATCTTTGACTCAACAATACATCTAATGTGAACATGACATTTTCCGTGTGACCACTTAGGAAGGTTACCATTTGGTTCACCTGAGTTGCTGGTTAAGCTAGTTGAACGATTCTGTTAGCAAACGCCACACAGTAGCGGATGACTTGTTGAAAAATGTGGAATTTTCTAGTATATTCATTTGTGTTATGTGTACAATAAATATGCCGAATTTAATAAAAGACCTTAAGTATTTCTAAAGAACGACGTTCATCTGTCAGAAATATTCATTTGCAGATGAGCAAGATAAACACTTCTGACTGCGGCTTATTGCGACTGAAGTCTGGCGAGAGGATACAGGGGCAAGTTTAAATAGCCTGGGCTCGTACATCAACCTGTCCCTGCATTTCCCTTTACATTTCCCTTTACATCTCCCTTTACATCCCCCTCCTCCTCCGGCAGCCGCCGTACATGTTGTAGACTTGACATCGGTTTGACTCGGGAATAAACGGGACTTCGTTTGCTAGACGCTAGAAGCTAGTTAGCGCTAGCCGTGTTACCATAGACTTGTATATAAAAATAAAGGTTAGCATGGCTAATCGAGCGCTAGCTAAATTAGCATTACCTTGACTCCACGGAGGATCCTGACTCTGTCCTCATCGTCGACACCGAAAGACACTCTCCGGGTCGTACTCTCCCCCGAGCCCATGCTTCCCGGCGTTGAGCGACAGCTTTTTATTCTACTGTGACCTTGCACAGAATAATGTCACTAACATGGAAAAGATGTTCGCGTCCTGCCCCAATGACAGAATTTGGTGACAGATGGGATCTGGGTTGCCAGATTCTTCTTATCCCATCCACCCCTCTCGTGGAGATGTGTAAAACACAGACCTCGTGTATTGCTACGATAAGGCAGATGATTTGAAATATTCATGAAAATAATTATGTGCATTTGCTATACACGTGTGTTCAAATAAAATAAAAACGTTTGGCTCATTGTTATTTACCTATTTACGGCCCAACCTGGCAACCCTTGTGTCATGCATTTGAGCCTTAAGCTTCTTAGAATGAATGGACCTAACCTATGGAAGCCTACAGAGGACTATATTAAAATAAACTGAACTAAAAAATCTAATTCTACTTTAGCATTATGAGCCATATAATTTTCCACATATGGTGTTTGATTAAAATGTTATATTAAAACATATAGACCAGTGTTTTCACAGGCTAGTGTGTGTGTGTGAGTGTGTGTTCCATTACCGTATAAAAATGAAGCAAGAGAAACTGTTCAATACTGTTTAATAAAAAACATTTTAGTGGTACCCCACTGTGCAGTGTACAGTAATCAAACAATAACTCAAATTTTTGAGGTTTATTGAAAATTAACTTTCAATCTAAACAATGTTGCCTGACATTTCATTTATGCAAACTGTCAAAATCAAAATGCGTTTTTCTAACAATTGCAAAATTAATACATTTAAGCGTTTAACATTTAATTACAAAGACTTGTTACCTACTGTGTAACATTATTAAAATGCAAAAAGTACAACAGCACCCTCTATTGCATTTATATTTACATGTCACCTGTGGTTTTAATGTAAGAATTAAAATGAAATCATCGCTTCGGTTATATATATGAGTAGAGTCTGAATGAGCATTGCGTCATCTGACGCCTTACCGAGTTGAAAAAAAATTATGTTTGTAATGATCATGTTGAAATGAGAATTTAGTCAAAGCATCACTCCCAGGAAATGAGATATGTTTTAATCTGTTTTCCTGATGCCAAAAAGTTATTCTGTTGCTGCTTTATGAAAAGAACCCAAGTTTTTTTTTTCCTTATTAAGATTTTAAAAGTTTTTAACCCATCCAAACATCCATGTCCACGATACAGGCAATACGAGCACCGAGTGCGTTGGGGTCATCTGGTGAAACAGTTTCCCAGGAGAAAAAAGAAAATAATGAAAACAAAATGAGACCAATACCATATTCAATACCATAAGTCCCAGATACATGAGCAACCAGGCAAAAAAGCCAAAAAACTGTTAGACTGAAACCAAGCTTAAACATGGTCTGAGAGGATAACCCATTTCTCAAGTCTGTCAATTCAAATTTTTGTTGTCGATCAAATCCAAAGATGCAAGGAGATCTAAGACAAAAAGGACAGCTTCATTTTTTTGCATCCAAAACGATCACCCTGTCATGTACGCATCTCAGTCGGTCTGTCCGTGCTGTGGTTCGCTCAATAATCAGATTGGAGCTCTTCTAAAAGGCCGTGATTGGTTAAATGAAAAAGACGTTGATTGAGAACAAATGTCTCCATACGTTTACCGAGGAACGGTCAATTAGAAATGATTCTGTAACTATTTTTATTTTTGTAAACAAATGATCTCAGGTGATCGGTCGAGCCAGGGAAATGGGGAAACACTTTTGTTTAGTAGCATGGCACCATTTGGTGGCGCGTGGCATCGAGCGTTATTTATGGCGGAAGAAGTTCTGCATTTGGACTTGAGTGCTGCATGACATCAATTTTTTGTTAGAATTCTGAATCAACCCGTGCTTTTTACAAACATTGCCATGCAGATTTCGGAAAGAAAGCGATTAATGCAAAAGCACAAAAAAAACATCTTCGGTGGAGGCCAGCTTACTTGGCTGAGCAAACAAGCGAATCGGGTGCCAGGAACAGTTCACACCCCGCTCTGCAGTGTGATCCAGGACTCGGGTGTGTTTGAGTGAATACTGAATGCTGGGTAAACTGGCTCCCTGAACACAGCCCTGAAGGTGTGGAGGTGCTCCCTGCGCCCTTTGGTGCTGTGGAACATCAGCGTCCCCCCCTCGAAGTCCAGCGCTACCTCGATCCTCAGCGGGGGGCTGGTGATGTCCCCCAGGGCCACGTTAGAGGAGGACTGGCACACTGTCAGCTTGCTGTTCTTCCACTGCAACCGCCAGGACACGGAGTTGTGTCCCAGGCGACTGTGGTCGCCGCGGCGTGGGATGCTCTTGTAGCACACACCCAGCGACCACATGCTCTTGGGCCCCACCTCCACCACCCAAACATGCTCGCCGCTCAAGAAACCCTGGCTGCACAGCACCTGGGGGGCACTTGTAAAGCGCTCGGCGTGCTCGGGGTACGGCTGCTTGCTGGCGATGCACTTGACCGTGCGCAGGTCATTGGCCACCAGCAGGCTGGGGTGGGCGGTGAAGATGTTGAAGGTGAGCTCCAGGGGGTTGAGGAGGATGTGGAGAGAATCCATGTGGCGGGCCATCTCCGAGCGGAAGTCTTGGGTTTTGAGGCCCGTCTGGAGGCGCCTGGTGTTGAGCGGCGCCTTCGTGGGGATCTTGGAGGGAATGGTGTCCCCCACGGCTCTCCTCAGCTTCTCCTCGATCAGCATGAACCTAGAGGGCAGGGGAAGTTGCTCAGTAGAGATTCCAGTCGGTCACAGCGCGACCATGCGCTCTTGCTTGAGAGTTGGCACCACGTCTTTACTCACAAGCGTGCAAACGCTCACAAATACCTTTACTCAGGGCCCGGGACACAATACGTACTCCTACTGCATTTGTGAAACATACGGGACAATAGTGCAGGCGTTTATTCTGCAAATTTTTCTTACAAAATAAATGATAGGTAGTTTGTTCAAACTGATAATATCAATGCCTTGAAATATTCACGCGCGCTCATCGCTTTTTTTCCTCATCCACACGTTTCCCTGCCGATTTACCTGCGGGGGAAGAGAGAACTATTGCCGTTCCGTGGTACCTGTGTATGAAGATGCACGTGTCAGTCTCACTGAGGGCCTGTGCGGCACTTCGCTGGGCATCCAGCAACTGCTGCTGCTGCTCCTCCAGTGCACCCACTCCAAGCTGCCAGCTTTTCCTTCGCTGGCCTTTCTCCTCCTCCAGGAGCACGCCCAGACGCTCCCTGTACCTGGACACAACGCGGCAACAGGGCCTCAGTGAGAAGTTAAACTAAAGAGCGGGTCATAACGGTGCTCCCACCCGGCCGTTGTTTATTCCGTTTCCCCCTTTGTACCACTGAGCAGAGACAGACTTTTGTTCAGTGACGAATGATGAGACATGCCAACTTTAGACGAATAAAACGTTTCCCGTTGGCCTCTCCCTGACGTTGACGCTGATCATTTTCCGGTTGAACGCTTCACTGGTAGGCTCATAATGCTGTATGGCCACATTCATCACATGATAGAATTATTTTTTATCTAACAGGTTCTATCTAACAGTCGCTGGTCCTGCTTTTCCAGCCTTACGGAGGACCAGCTGTCAGTGAATCTTTGATGAAGGCAGGGCACTCCAGTGAAACTGTGAAACTCAGGTGACTGAATGACACTTCCAATTCCATCTTTAGTGCCACCCTCTGTCCTCTCTGTTTAAGACAGCGACGCTCCAAAAAAAAAGAAAAAAGAGAAAAGCCAACCGACGTATTGTTTATTAGTTGAAGTCAAAACATTTGCTGCGGACTGTCTGGGTCCGGTCTGTTCAGATTTGACCTAGGGAAACATCAGCAACCACAAACCCACATTTGTCATCGGACTGTGACGTCAAAACCGGTGAGCGGAGGACAGGGTTTTGAGTGTATGATATTGCTCGCGTGTGAGGACAAATACCCTTTTTCTACTGACACTACTGATGTAGTGTGTCTGCTTAGTGACAATCATCCTACCAGCACGTGTGGGGTCTATTACCTGTCCACCAGAGCAACCATACTGTCCATGACCGTGACGGCCTTGTTGATCAGTTTGTCACCTATGGCTTCGGAGGCCCCCTGCTCCTCGGCGGTTTTCCCGAGGAGACTCTCGGTCATCTGCAGCCTGCAGGAGACAACCTGCACACATTTGATGCATTTGTTAAAAAAAATTTTTTTTAAAAACATAAAGAGGAGGAACATCTGGAAGAGCAATGACTGCTCCTTCTTTTCTGGCACATGGAGCGCATTTTTTCATATCATACTCTTACAGTACAGGTGCTTTTTCCGTTCCCACCATGTAAGTGGAAATGCACGACATGTTTTTTGTTATTGTTAATTCAATTTTGTTATTGATTTACTGATATACTCCATGTCTGTCAAGTTTTATGCTCGCCAGTACAAATTTCCCAGTGACCTGCTGAAAGAAATCTCTGCGCTCCTTCATCAAAGTGTCTTTAAGTTCCTCCTTTTTAATACCAAATCAAAGTCCATCCAGGAGACAGTTGTAAATCACTCAGAAATTTGATCTGTAAAGCAAAACGCAATCCTGTGATCTACTTTAGCATCAATCCCACGTATTGTTGATGCTTGCAAAACCCTGTGATGCTGCAAAGCTACATCATCACTGCAAGGGAAATTTCATATCTTCTAGCAAAAGCCAGGTTAACGCCCATAGACCGACGCAACACTACCTTGATGCGGCTTGCCAGCGCCCGCCTCATCTCCTCTTCGGCCACACTGAAGGTGAGAACATCGTGGTTCTGGTGGTGGCCCTCTGCGAAGCATGTGCTGCACAGCGAGGTCATGTCGTCGGAGCAAAAGTACTCGAGCGGACGGTTGTGGACAGCGCAGCCCTTCATTCCCGGCTCGGTCACGGGCTCCACCACCGCGTGCGCCTTGAATGACTCCTTCTCGTGGTGCCGCAGAAGGTGCCTGGCGCACAGCGACACCTCGCACCTCAGACAGGTCTTCACCGCCAGCGACTCTTCGTCGATGCAGTGGTCGCAGAAGACCTCCATCCTCTCGGGCCCGGCGTCGGGCTGCCTGTCCAGGTGCGGTACGGCGGCCTGGTACCCCTCGATGATGCTGCAGAGCTTGAAGTTCCTCTGCAGGGAGTCCACACCCTTGTATTCTTCACGACACTCGGGGCAACGTGGCAGCACTTTGTCGCCCTCGTCGGCGAAGCCTGTGGTCTTGGAGATACAGGCCCGGCAGTAATTGTGCCCGCAGGGCAGAACCACTGGATCAGAGTAGAGCTGAAGGCAGATGGGGCAGCTCAGCTCAATAGCAAGCTGCTCCTCCGGCTTCGACAAAGACATGCTGGAAGGCGATAAAGACGGTGCTAATTCCCTTTCTGATCGTCCGTCCATCGCACTACATATCCACCATTTGACCTTAAACTATCTCTGCGTTCATGTCCCGTCCTCCCGCCTCACAAGGCTGCAGGTGAGTCTGCAGTGGCAACAGGTAATATATAGAGCAAACCAGGAAGTCGGCACAGCCCTTAACTATTCATGTGAACGGCAGGAGGTGGAGGACAACATTCCTTTCCAAGAGGCCCGGTCGTCTGCACTACCAGGAATTTACACCATCACAGCGGCTGCTGTTGATGGTAACAATATGATCCACATGACAGTTTTACACACAAGCCCTCAGAACCTTTTTCTCAATAGGTCTCAATTCCACAGCCCACAAAGTGTAGAAAAGCCCAACAAAGGCATCGGGATTGGGGTCAATCTGAAAAGAAAAAAAAAGGGATTGGAAGTTTTATGCGAAAGCGTCATTGTCAGCACATTAAATGTGTTTTCTGCATGTGCCTGGACCTACACACTGTAAATGGGGGAAGCTGGTATCGTACACACACACAGTCAAATCACATGCGCTAACGTGCCCTGTTGACTGTAAACACAGCAGGGGGAAATACTCATCGCTTCCACCGCCTTCTGTGTTGTTGTGTTTTGTGTTTTCATGAAGAATCCGGCGGAGGTATTAAGGTCATCTAAATAAGTTGGGGGGGGGGGGGTATTGCACTGACAGTGAAGCGCTTTCCCTCAAATTAGTCATACAGCCGTTTCAAAGTGGTGACTGTTTCCACAATAACAGAGAGGGTGCAGGTGTCGTGTCCCCGAGTGCTTGTTTGACATAATAGCCTACAAACTGTAAGGCCTCGGGAAATATATGGAAGCACAGAATTCAGTTTTCAAACGACCCCAAAAAATACCGTTATAAGTAACTGGTCAAACGCGCACAGTACTGAAACGCGCTGGCACCACAGTTTTGGCATCATCCAATTGGCCAGCACAGATCTGTTGGAACGGGTCATTGCCAATGTGTCTCACTCCACTGACATGTTTGCCTGCACAGACGACAGATATATATTTTGAGGACATCTGGTGGACAGGTATGGGATGCTTGGGCAAGAAGAGGGAGCCGTGACGGGACAGTATGTAACAAAATCGATTAATCCAATTGTAGAACCGAGCTCGAGAGTTATTCTTTGAGCCTGGGAACAGGGGACGGCAAAACGACCTCAGCTCGTGTTCCGCTCGGTCTTGAGACTCTCGTGGTTTTTCATCAGCCGATTGAAATGACCCAGTTGGCATGAAAACTCTCCATCCACAAAAAAAAACGAGTAAGTGGACCTTGAATCATTTAGTTTAATCTATTTGACTGTTGATTGGGGAAAAGGATGACACAAGATTAAGCCAATCAATCAATCAACCAATCAATCAATTACAAAATAATGTTTGATTATAAATCATAATTCAGATCAGTTCATTTGAAGTCAATCTCAAAGATCGCCTTTTTTTCCACGCATAATGACACTACAGCTACAGTTCAGGCTTTTCTAGCAGTGGTCTCAATTCATTTTTCTTTTTGAAGTAATACATACAATATGGTCTGTGTAGTCCTCAAAAGAAAAATATCTGTAAAACCCATGAAAAAACACGACGGTTGTCCCACAAGCACACGTGCCTCTCTTTCCCCTTCCCCACATCTCAGCGCTGCACCACTGGTCATCCTGGGACGGGGGTGTGTGTGTGTGTGTGTGTGTGTGTGTGTGTGTGTGTGTGTGTGTGTGTGTGTGCGCGTCCCTCTCTCCTGCCCTTGTGTGCATGTCGTCTTTATCTCTCTATCCCTCTGTGTGTGCTTGTTTCCCTTTTTTCCCAAGTGTGAATGGTGTGCTTGGTAAACATCAGCATTGTGAGCATTGTTAACACTTTGGCATGCTGACAAACAGAGCTGTGCCTGTAACGGCCGACCGGAGCCCTCGACCGACTGTGAGATCGCTGCATCGGTGTAACTGTTTGGGCCGCTGATGAGCGATAAAATGATATAAAACATCATTTTGAAATAACAAATTACAAATGTTTTATAGCTGTGCCGCCATAAAACATTAAAATATTGTTTCCTGAGTTACAGACCTGCACGCCAGTGTCAATATGTGACTTGAAGGTTCCGTAAAGGTCATTCGGGGCTCCAACTTACAGCATAATGACAAAAAGTTGTCTATTTTTCGCTTTAAAGGCGGGAAATGTACCGTACCTGCACTCAAGAAAAACCATGCTCGAACAATAACTTCTCAATCTCCAAACCATGCCACTGTTTCAAATGGGGCGATGTGCAAGAAGCACATTGGTTCGGTCAAAGTTGAACAAAGGGCCAGTCTGCTTCAGCTGGATGGAGATTGCAGTAAAACAAGTAATGAATGTTTTAAGTTTTTTCTGTAGTTCAAGATTCAATGGAAGAGGGTAAGAGTGAGAATAATATTTATTCATAATAATATTTGTACACTGAAAATGCAATGTAATCCGGAACAATTAAAGTAAGGCCGCAGTAATGTAAGGTAAGCTGTTTGTGAACGCGACTCAACCAATGGAAACGCAACTCATTTCAAAAAAAGACAAAAGAAAGATACACATATTCTACAATACGGATAATGAAGGATGTCTTCCAGTATTCATGGTGTTATGTGATCGTTGGTTTCACAGCGATGCCGAAGGAACCGCACCCTTTGTCCGTGCTCTCGCCTGTTGTTCTCGACACCCTTTGTTATTCTCGTCACAGCCACTGCGTGTGTGTTTGTTACTGGAAGTCAGATGTGAAATGTTTCCGTAACAAAGCAAAATCTTGAGCATCAAACCGAACCAGGCGATCGGCATTCCTGCTGTATCAACCGACGGCGTTTAGCCAACCAGAAATAACCTATCGCAACCGCCTGGGAAACCCGGACTGCCACCACAGCTGACCAAGTTAAATTAGCACACGGAGCGCGACGTGTCCTGGCAACATTTTCTTCCCATTTTGCAGAAATCTGGCATCCGTTTGGTGTCCCTTCAAACGTATCAGGCCTCTAAATAGTAATACACACTCAGTTGTCAGTTTACTAGGAAAAACACTGTGCTAAAACTAATGGCGCCTTAGACAACAGCCCTGCCTCATATTTCATAATGCATATATACAGCATATATGCATATATGTCATAATGTTCTGCAACATTTGCGTTCTCGCATACACAGTAGCCCCCTCCGGGAGAAGTTCAGGAAAATGTCCGGTCCTCGGGGCACGTGCAAAATAAACCTACAGTACCAACGGAAGATGCCTTGACCCGAGTCAGTGAATATGCTGGGGTAGTTCTACGAATCCAGAAGTGTTGATTTCGTGGTCGGCAGGCTCTCTGTTGTTGGGGTTCATTCAAATGTTAAAGCGGAAAGTGGGAAGAGGGGGCTTTTAATACATTCTACCGGTCTAAATTGCTCATGTGATATGAAATATTGCAGACAAACGGACAAACGAAGGATTTTAGAGTGTCAGAGTCTGAGCTCAGTTACATCCAAGCAGCACGAAAGAGAACAGAGGAACTCTTCTCCTCGCCGCGCTCGTCTTGAATAACACACGCACTGGCACACGTGCATTTACATTCCCGCGACACAGGCGGCTGATTAGTCGTGCAGAGAATTTGTGGATAGATAGGGCATGTTTCTATCCATCCTGATCCAGCGACAGGTCGACAGGGGCTACCCACATTGAGGGCCCGGAAATGCAGACCACGGAAGGGAGTAGTTAAACGTTTTTGAATGAATATTTCTTAGACGCTGGACATTGGCTGAGGGTTGGAGGGATAACAGCAGGGGGCGAGGTAGAATGAGAGCGGCTGTGGCGTGTGGAGATATGGCCGCTGTCTCTGGGTCGATGAACATCAATGCAGCAAAACCAGAGATATTGTCCGTTCCCCCCCCCCTCCCCCCCACACATACACACACGCACTCTTCCATTCTCCTTTCTTGTGAAAACCCACATAACCCACAATGCAATTCGACCGGCAAAAGTGGGTTGGAGAGCTGGGTTCTTTTCCATTAAACTTCTGTTTGGTGTCCCGACATGGGAGCGCGTCCCGCCGCGACCCCCACAAGCACCATGACCTCGTCACGGCGACCCCCGATCGGCTGGTGAACGTGTCCGTCTGCACCAGGTAGCGCCGCCCACCGTGAATATAGAGTGCCATTCAAACAATAACCTTTAAAAGCTCCGTCATGTTGGACTCTGCCAATGCCCATTTATTAGACTTCACACAGCTCCCTCTGCAGCCACAATAGGCGTAATAAAACTTTGTTCGTGTGTGCAGTTGCACTGCCTGAGTGAGAAGAATCGAATGTGTTAAACTTTAGTGCAGCAGTAGTCCACTATGACTCTGTGAGCAAAGTAGCGTCAGATATCATTTTTGATCAAATGGAAAATCTATGGAAGTCTATGAGGAATCGGAGGTGTTAGTTTTGAGCCCTTTTCTTAATTTCAGCCTATTTTCTACAATATCTAGGTCTATTCTGAGGCAGTACTGTGAAAGCTTCTTAGTGTGTGTGTGTGTGTTTGTGTGAGTGCGCATGTGTGTGTGTGTGTGTGTGAGTGTGTGCGCGCGTATGTGTGTGTGTGTGTGTGTGTGTGAGTGCGCGCGTATGTGTGTGTGTGTGTGATGTTTATGACTGATGGTTGTCTTTATTAATCACAGCTGATGAATGTTCCTGTCGCAAAATGCGCAATATCTACCGAAATGTATTTGTATAAGATGCAAAAAAAAATTCAAACACAGTCCAATATGAAACATGTAATATGTGAATATTAAATAAACAGTCTATTAAAATTGTTCGTGGAGGACAATCCAAGATGTTTTATGGACAATGTGTTGCACCCATACATATAAGACAAGGTATCTAATATCCTTTACTCATCTTCTTTATTTGGCGTCCGTGCGTGCCACATTGTGGACCCATACATTTTCAAGCGTGCGTGTGCGCGTGTGCGTGCGTGTGTGCGTGTATATAAGCTCCACATGTGATAACATTCTCCCATTTCTCATGGTGGAAATATTTATACCGAGTCCTCATTTGAGCGTGCAGTTCAAACAGACAGGATCCAGTGTTCTTTCCCCCTTTTCCCAGACGCAGTCCGCCTCCGGGGGGGCCTTCCCGTACAAAACGTGGCATTGTGAGCGAGACCCTCGACCTCGCCCGCTCCCCTGCCCCATACATATGTGTGTTTATATCAAAACCTGATATCCATTTTCCATCACTCCTCTGGCCCGGAGGTATTTATTTTTTCAGCGTGCAAGGAAACGTTTCAAGGGAGCTGTGATATGTAAATAGTTGTGATCCATCACAGGTGTCCCGTCGCCCACAGAGGGGACGCGCGGTCTGATGATGTTTAAACAGGGGAAGATGAAAAGGAGTCAAAAGGAGTCGGCCGCCCTGTGCACGCGCTCATTTCCACAACAGCAGTTTGAAGCATTGTCGTAGCGCAGGGTTGTTACAGTAACTCGGGCTTTTTCTCGTGTAAATATTTCTAGTCATTCAAACTGATTGTGTTTGTATTAATTCGATCACTTTTGTGACCACATGTCTCGCTCCGTCGTACCATGTTTGAGAGTGTACCTTACTCATACTCTCGGCCTTTTCACCATCTGAGATTCCACAGAATCAGTTAAGCTCTAGTGAATGGAGCGCTTTATTTTGATAACGGCTCAGATGACGGTGACGTGAAACCCCCTCAGGAACACGTCGGCCTGCTTGGTTTTGACCAACTCTAAATAGTATATAGTCACGGATGACAACTCCAGCTCTCATCGACACCCCCCCCCCCCCCCCCCCCCCCCCCCGTTTCCAGGCACAGCATGGCAACCGTTCTTTTTTCTTCTTTTCTTTCTTTCTGATAAACACAGTGCAACACCGTCGAGCACAGCAGCCGAGAGCCTCAGTAAAAAGATGGAGTGTGAACATTACACTTACAGAGACACGACGCTCTCAATGCTAATGCGTGCAAGAGAATAATAAGGCAGGTGCAGTGTTTGCGGCTCATTTCCCGGCCGCAGGCCGTCAATTAACGTCGCGTTCAGCAAAGTTATCAGAGGTACAATGTCCATTATGAACATGTTATGGTTTCATGGTTATGGACACTGTAAGTTATGGTTCTATTCATTTTTTTCTCACTGAAAAGAGATTCGTGTGAACCCTCCACGCCTACATGCTGTAGGTTGGACGCATTTCTTTGCTCATTAAAGCCAAATTTGCGCGTTTCTTATAGCACAACTGCTATCAGCTGTAAATCAGTGCAAGTTTTTCGGTTGCAAGAATGTGTGTCACATTTTGCGATTGATTGTGCGAGTGTTCATTTGCATGTTAGTGCAGTTCTAGCTAAAGGGGTTGAATGTTATCAAGTCAGGTATTTTTTACCAACATTGCGAGATAGAGCATACTTCATAATTTTTCAGGAAATGATGTCTGGATCTTGATGTTAAAAAAACCATCTGAGATTCATAGTGTTGAGCTCCACCGTATGCGTTTGTACAGCTTGGTGCATATCCAGGTAATAATTCAAATCGGATGGAAGTAAATGTTGAAATCACATATCCATTGTGCTTACTATGTTTTTATGATGAATAAATCATTCATGCTATGAGACTTCTTTCTTTTTCCTTTAATCTATCATGATAAGAGCTGACGCAGACATGGACATAAGGTTGTTTGGCCTTGGCAGAGGTATGCACTCATTCTAGGTTTTTTTTGTGCTTTTTTTCAAATACCCTTAAAATCCCCATGGTGTATTTTACACTGTGCATTTTGCACATCTGAACTTTTTTTCTTGGCAATGACCCAGCAGCCAGCTGCAGTTGAGGCCAGCACCTCGCAGTGGATGAAGCGAAAAACCATGTGCTGTAACCTCATGAGAACCCATGCAGTTTGCCCACGGTGAACTGAGGCAGACTTTGACATGAAATATCCTCCGAGATTCGGCTATTGTATTCTGCGCAAACTGCACGTCAGCGACGCCGACCTGGCCCGTGTCGAGGGGCAACAGATGTTGTGTACACGCGGTGATGTGAACCACTGAGCCGTGGTGCCAGGGGGAACAACAAGAGGCCGAATGAAGAGCAGCTGTGACCAGAACACGGCGTTCATATTGTAGGCCTGATGGTCATCTTAACAGATGCCATGTCCTGCTTCAGTTGGCTGTTGTGTACAGTGAGGTATTAGCTCATTTTACCTGTCACAATATCACAACCTGTGCCTGCCCAGACAGTTCAAATTCCTCGACGAATGCCGACGTCATCATTCCAACGGATGCACATCTCTCTCTCTCTCTCTCTCTCTCTCTGTGCTCTCTGTCGTCAATCCCCGCGCAACTGACCACACAGAGAACCCCGGCGGGAAACGCGTCCAGTGTCGCTCAGTGCTTTTTTAAAAAAGAAACGAGCACAAAGAGCAGCAGCGTGACACAAAAACCCCACGGTATGGGGCGTTTACGACAGGCTCACAGTGGCAGAGAACTGCAAGTCCAGCGCCTGACGGACACAATGAGGCCCTGAGGCCCTGAGGCCCTGAGGCCTACGTCGCAGTCGCCGCCGCCGCCGCCGCCGCCAGCGTAATGGATCACGAAGGGGATGACGGAGATGAAGGGGATGACGGAGATGAAGGGGATGATGGAGATGAAGGGGATGACATTGGGCAGAAAAAAGCCGGGTCGAGAGCCTTAAAAAAGCTCCTGCGACCTTTTGCTCAGACGTGGGACAGTTGTATGCATATTACGCATACAATATAATTTATATACAAATTGTGAGTGGACTCAAGAGAAGGCGTATCGTCTGTGGTCAGACACTAGAGGTCTCTCTTCTTGTTATGGACTCACCTTTGACTCAGAGGAGAGACCTCAGGGATTTTCCCAGTGTCTCCATCAAAGGGGAATCGACTGACCCTTGCCATCGACAACAGCCTCCCTATCCTTGTGGGGGCGTGGCCGCGGGGGCCGGGCGGGGTGGGGGGGGGGGGTTGCGGGGGCCACGCCAGAGGGCTCAGCCAAGAAGTTTGAGGAGCAAAGTCCACGTTACGGTACGTTTTGGCCCCCGGACCGACGTCTGCTTCTGGATGCCAAATCCCCACGATGGACGAAAGAAACAAAATGTTCCCACAGGCACGCCCCCTGATTCACAGGACGCATTCTTGCCTTAATGCTGTGATTAGTCCCCGGTGCTGCAGCTCCCTCCTCCCTCCAGGTCTGCGCTCGGGAAAAGGGCGTCCAAGGGCGGTGGAATGAAGCGCACGAACCTGATTCCTTCCATATATTTCTTGGGCTAATTTGTTGCATTAAGCATTTACAGTGGGCTTTGTATATTCATAAAACACCAAAATGGAGGTTTTTTACTGTTCATGCCCAGGTCGTAGATTGTGTACTACTCTATAAACATGTTCATTTTGGGGTATTATATATTATATATCAATTGCTCTCCGATCACTGCTGTAGCCCGACCTGACATCACAGAACACATACAGTGGACGACATATTACCTAAGTCCCAACCATCGTGACTCCATCCGGCAGGAATGTTGCTTTTCAAAAAGTATCGTTACATGTCGCCCATTTCCGAGGCAGAGGGGACCAAGCGTGTGGCAGGAAAGAAATGTCGGTGAACTCTGTCCAGACTTCCAAACCAGAAGCCAAAGTCGTCTGTAGGAGCTTCTTTTACAGTGATTCTTTCTTCTTCTTCTTCTTCTTCTCTCCCCTTCTCCTCTGAACTATATAGAGAGCAGTGTTGTGGAGAAGGGAGACAGGAGAGGACGGAGAACCAAGGCAGCGAGAAAGTGGGGGGATGGTAGCGGCTCGCTTCGGAGGAAATCTGGAACCTATAAACTTGGGCAACTTCTTATGACAAGAAGCGAACGTCACAGCGGTTCGATTTGGTTGGCTGTGCGATACACCTTTGTCTCCGCCTCGTCCCTTTGATCGGACCAATTGCTCAAGATCCGGGCTTCCTGTTGTCCCGAGCTCCGCCGCCCGACGAGAGTCCTGCGGACCAATCGGTGAGTGCGATGGGTGGGTAAGCTGGAGGGTTGCACGGTCCCCTCCCTTTAAAAAGTCAGATTCGGGGGCTGCTGCTGCTGCTGCTGCGAGCGCTGTCTCACATGCAGCTGCAGGAGCGGGACGCGAGAACAATCCGGTCTGCTGCTGCCGTGGTTCGCTGACAGAGACTGAGGAGGGCTCGCTGGCAGGTTTTTCCGCGCGCGTGGATGACGAAGCGCTGTGCCAATCCAAACCCGAGTGCTGAATGCTCTCCTGTTCAGGCTTGGCATGTTTAGATGTGGTTTAACAGTGACGCTAAAAAGAACATTTGCTGGGGAGAGGAGAACAACACAGCGGAAGGCCAGAGGAGCACAGAAGGTGACAGAGGGAGTTCCTGGAGGCGACACAGAGCGCAGGGGAGCTGTGCGGAAGAGGCCGGGCCCGAGCGGAGAGGAACCCACGGGCGGGAGAAGCGCTGAAATAGTCGGAGAAGGAGCGGCGGGGCAAAGAAGAGAGGGGACGGAAGAAACAAAAACCGCGGCCAAGCATGAGAGAGGAGGAGCAGCCTATTGATGACCTCCCTGAGGGAGGGGTGGTTTCCAGCAAGGACAGCACGGGAAGACCCCCTTCTAACGCGTGTGCCGTTGTTGTAGCGACGCCGGGGGTCACCAGGCGCAAGCGGCAGACAGGCCCGCGTCCGGAGGATCACGGCGCCACCGTGGCTCCGACCGCATCGGCGGACGAGAGCGAGGCCAAGCCGGAGGCGGACGTCCAGATCCAGACGCCCGCTGGACCCAAAAGACTCAAGAGGAGCCCGCAGCACCGGCCACCGTCCCCGGGCCCGTCCCTCTCCCCCGGCCCGGGCCTCAGTCCTGGAGCGCTCTTGGCCCTCGAGGACCCCCACGCCCAGCGGGTGATCGCCAACATCCGGGAGCGCCAGCGGACGCAGTCTCTGAACGACGCCTTCGCCTCGCTGCGGAAGATAATCCCCACGCTCCCCTCGGACAAACTGAGCAAGATCCAGACCCTCAAGCTGGCGTCGCGCTACATCGACTTCCTGTACCAGGTGCTGCAGAGCGACGAGATGGACAACAAGCTGGCCGGATGCAACTACCTCGCGCACGAGAGGCTGAGCTACGCCTTCTCGGTCTGGAGGATGGAGGGGGCCTGGTCGACCATGTCTGCTGGCCACTAACCCTGCCTGGTGGGGGGGGGGGGGGTGGCGAGATTTGTCTTTTTTGACTGCTACGACCTAAAAAGACCCAAAAACCTTTGCTGACTCCCTCGCGACGGAGATACTCTTGCTTGACACAGACCGCCGACGGTACTTCACGCCGCAGCGCAGGTCGTCCGTTTGCCAACCGCGGAAAAGACTGTGGGACCCCTGGCGAGGAGAGAGCGCGATGCGTTCACAGCCCGTCAGCCACGTGAAAAACTGCAGTGGCTTTCATTGCAGCAGTCTGATGTAAATATGAATTCTTGTCATCCTATTGTTTTGCTGGGCAAAAGCAGCTACCACTGCTCGCGTGTGCAGGGGCATTGTCCTCAGTGCACGTTTCCTCAATTCTCCTTTTTTGGCCAAAGGGATTTTTTTTTCTTCTTCACGACACCTGTACTCTGTTTACGTAGATCGCAGGGGAGGACAGGACAGGCGAGAGACAAAATCAGCCGGACTTCATTTCGACATTCACTCACGGCGACAAGCCGGCGGTTAAGGATGCCCTGTTCCCAAATTCCCCCCCCCCCCCCCGCGGCTCGTTCGGCCCCGGAGCCTTTTCTCGGGGTCCCCGAAGCTTGACCTCTGGTTTCACCCCCATCTTTCATCCCCCTCGCCAACAGCCTACGTCGTCATTGTCGTCCTCGTCATCATCACCATCATCATCATCATCATAGGTATGCATACTCTGAGACACATTTGATCGTCCTTTCATATTTTCGTTTAACTTCATTTCAGCCTTGGGCCAGCACTTTTGTTTATAACTTAGAGAGAGCAACCGCTGGAGAATGCAGTGATTAGAAGAAAGGTCAGGCGGGACTGGGGGGAAAAAAAAGAGACAAAAATGGAAGTTTGAAGACAGATCAGACCTTTGACATTTCCACAGCCTTTCAAACTCCGGCTTTTTCCGAGACGCTGACATACTAGGAATCCCTGACCACCTCTGAACCCCAGCGACAGTGGAAAACGGAGCTGCGGGCAGCTGTCATCCTGACTTCAGTTCCTGCTCTCTATGCCCCAACCAGCTCCCTTTGTTTCTTCCAGAGCCAAAAAGAGAAGAAAAAAAAAAGAGAAAGAAAAAAAACCCCTCTCCTCTCGAAATTCCTTCCTCTCATTTCGGCCCCAAATGCGCTTGCGTTTGCACGAAGAGCCGTGATGCAGCTCCGGCGGGCTGACGAGGAGGCGTAATGAAAACAAACGGTCTCCGAAAAAGCCATGAATCATGGCGTGTCACCATCAAAGGGGAGGCTGATGTGGCGTCCCGCCGGTCTCCCATAAACCACCGGGAGTGATAGAGGGGGTGAGAGCTGATTCATACGCGCACAGACCAGCGTGCGAACAGAGGTGTAATGTAGTGCGCGCACACACACACACACACACACACACACACACACGTTGTGTTTTAAAAAGAACCCGAGTGGCTTTCAAGGCCCATGTCCAAAATTACCGACTTACACACAGGCACCGAAACAACAAAAGCTCCGATTTTGAAAAATGAAAACGTGAAAAGGGAAACTCACGTCACTTGCGGCGCTTGGCCCTCGTCTCGTATCTCACCGGACGGCGGGGTGGTGGGGCCCGACGTGCCGTTTGCATTCGACACGTCGCCGTGACAAAACCACTTGTTCCTCCATTGCCAACAAGCAGCAGGCCTGTCTTCAGAGGGTCCCGCGGGAGGTAGCTGATGTTCCCAGCTCCGAGGAGCGCGGCGGGCCCGGAGGACCAACCTTCGCGGCGACGAGCGGTTTAGAAGGCACTTGACATTTCTGGAAGCATTTCACACACACACACACACACACACACACACACACACACACACACACACACACACACACACACACACACACACACACACACACACACACACACACACACACACACACACACACACACACACACAGAGAGCATGGCAGCAACTATTTTTTAAGACGGCTGTTGTCCTCCTCCCTCCTGACATGACTCATTAATGTCCTGTGGGAGAAGCAACGGGACAAAGGCCTTCCTCCCACACCCCGACATCAACCGACGAATGCATGGACACATGTCCAGCGTGAACAAATTCTGAGCGTCGGCGCGTTTCGCCCCAGTAACGTGTCTGACCTTTGTGTCTCTGCAGCTGCTGAGTACAGTGACTGTGGTCCCCGTTGTGCGCCTCTTCGCCCTGCTGCCGTCGCCAATCATGTGGATTTGACGCCGAAATGGAAAAAAGCGTCGGGTGAACCTGGCCTTCTGGCTGAAAGAAAGAGAGCAGGGCGACCGTTTGAGAGACACAAATTGGAAAAGGCATCTCGATCGGGATGCAGGTGGACATCGGGGAACGGGGACATTTCTTCGGACCAGCCGGCCAATCAAACTGTGACAGAAGCCGACAATGCAGATCGAGATGGAGCAGTTATTTGTGTCTCAGTTTTTTGTTTTTTTGTTTTTGTTTCATGCTGTTGTCGCATTGTTGTGTTCATCTCTCGTACATCTGCTGACACAGTGAATGTGAGGCTTTGTGTTTTTTGTTGTTTTTCTTCCCGACCATTTACTTGAAGTTCATGCGGCGTGGTGCTTTGTGAATGATGACACCGATGCTGTATGGCTGATTATTATAAAAAAAAAACTGACCAAGCGATGAAATGCCTGTAGAAACTCAATGTGTAAATGATACGCACAAAGCGCACAGTATCATTTGTCTGAAAAATAAAACTTGTTTTCTAACTCTTCCAGAGGTTCCTGTGGGTTTTGCCAAAGCTGGATGAGGAGCAGCGCAGGAGATTTACTGTATTGGCCCACTGGCACCACACCCTCTTTGTCTCCTGTCTCACTTGTTAAACTGTCTCCCTTGTTTTCCCTCGCTTCCTCCTTCCCCCGCCTTCTCCCTCTCTCTCCTTTTCTGCTTTTTTTTTTTCTTCTCTCTTTTCTTTTTTTTTTAATGAGGTCTCCGTGCCTTTGCCGGGTCGGTCAGGGACAGTTAATTCCTCCAAAAAGTACACGTTAATGTGCAATTAAATACTCGGGGAATATTTATAGCCGGCCTGGACTCAGAATCTAAGTTGTAGCTTGATCCCTTTCGGCTGTGTGTCTCGGTGCTCGAGCAAGAGTTAAATCATGAAGGACTGTCAAGCGAGTTTGGAGCAAACACGGGGCGAAAAAAAAGGCAATAGTTTGGCTGAACTAAACTTGCTACAGTATTGTGATTCAGCAACAACAAATGATTCCCAACAAAGGGAACACATACAACCCGAGGCAATGCACCAACCGGTAGTTGCACATCTGTCATACATGGGAAACCTGCTGTGCATAAAAATGGTACGTGCCTGAAATCGGTGTTCTCTGGAATCACCAGCAGGGGGCGACTCCACTGGTCGCAAAAAGAAGCGAGTCTTGGAGAAAGTGACTCCGATGTTCATTTAGTAAATTATGGCCACGCTAAGAGTCAAATAGACCATGGAGCAGGCCGTGAGGATCCAGCGTGATTGACGGCTGGTACCGGCCACAGTGGGTGCGGGTTACAGGTGTAGGTGGACGCGCAGTGGATGAGGTCTCAGTCAGACCCATCCCATCCCCCGCTCCTCCAAAGATGGGGTGAGGTGGAATTGTCAAATTTGCTTTGGCAGTTTCCTAAACTCCTGAAATGACCCAGAAGTATTTGATCGGCATTCATGATATACCGCTCGGTTGTCTGGGTGAGGTCGAATTGTCCTTCCTATCTACTATTCCCATCTACCTATTCCCATCTACTATTCCTTGACCTCAGTGAAAAACGTCGTGAGGTCAAGGAAAGGTGGAAAGGAGGACTGAAGCAGACGGAGCGAAAACTACAAATTTCCGAGGATGAGCTCCAAAAAAACCAGCATCAGATGTAAACGGTAACTGACATGATGACGTGCGTCTCTTTTGGGTCATATTCATACTCTTCTACTTCTTCTTCTTCTTCTTCTTCTTCTTCTTCTTCTTCTTCGGATTGAATGGTTTACGTCCGTGCGTGGCGCGTCACGTAAAATATCGCTGCCGCAAGGAATTGTGGGGCGTCTACATCTCCTTTCCTTTCGCAAAGGAAGCATTGAAGCACCTTTCCTCTGCGTCTAGAGAATCCCAACAGCTCTTATCATGGCTGCCGATGAAATACTTCCGGGTCCCTTCACGATTTCGGAAACTTCCTAAGCCAATTTGACAATTCGACCGAACCCTCTAAATGCATAGGAAAGGAGCGTCAATGCTTCCTTTCCTATCTACTTTAGCATAGGGTACGTTGGACTTTCCATAGGGACATAAAGGATTAAATCCAAAGTAGAAAAAAGAAGTAAGAGTATGAATATGACCCAGAAGAGACGCACGTCATCATGTCAGTTACCTTTGCTTATGAAGTATTTCCATCTTCTGCCAAACGGTGATCATGTGGATACAAGTGGACAGGAGCAGGGCAAACATTCAACCATGACAACCTTTTCCTCAGTTTCTGACCCTATATTATTGTTTTTATTTCAGTTCCAACCTTGGTAATGCATACATATCTTCTGTGTTGCCCTTTTTTTAGGCCGGATCAACCCACTTAAAGTACGCACAGGGCCAAGTCCCCTACAAGATGCGTATCTTCGGAAATGCGTACTCTCACCACGGAGGACGCACGTCAATAATTTCTGCCTTCGCATAAAGACCTGGCCCAGTGTAGGTGGCCTCGGATTCTCTGAGCAATTCCTGAAGTCCTATGAGTCCTCCTTTGCGCCTTTCCTTGACCTCATGACCTTTTCCTCTGAGGTCAAGGAATGGTAGAAAGGAAAAGATGACAGGAAGGACAATCCAAATGCACCCACGGTTACCTCTGGTTTCACAAAACCAAGACGGCGCCGGCACAAATGCTAAACTCGAGGCTTCAAAACGGCAGTTCCCAAACCAATGGGTGAGGTCACTGTGGGTTGAAACTCTGGTCTCTTTAACCTTCTAATTTCTGCTGGCGCAGCTCCCCGGTATTTTATCTAATCCCTTGCGTGAGTTCATCGGAAAGCAAAGGTAAGAGTCTCGCAGATCCAAAGACAAGGGAGAAATCGGAGGGAGCATCCTGACGCCTGCACATCTGACTGCGCTGTACGTGAAGGTTCTGCATCGTTTTTGCTCCGCCCTTCGTCGAAGCCCGGCACACAGCGGAACGAGGGGCCCGCGAAAGAACACACCGGTGCGGCTCTTTAGAAAAAGGCCCCGCTCCCACTCACAAGGGTTTCCAGTTGCTCCGACCCCACCTCGGCTCGCGTTCAAGTTGGGCGGAGGAGGAGGAGGAGGATGCGGGGAGAACCGAGGCGCCAGTTGTCCCGGCGCAACGATACAACCGTCGACCAAGGAGCGAGGCCGACGTCCGTCAAACTGTTTTGTGCTGTTTTACAGGCAAAGGCTGTACAGAACAATGTGCTACAAGATACAAATCCCCTCGCCTGACACGTCACCAACAGTTTGACCGTAGCACAATCAACTCTTCTTCTGTGTCCTTGACAATCAACCCCTGTCAGTGTATTTATAAAAAATTAAAAAAAAGTATCCCGAATAAGTTGGACAGAGTCATTCAACACGTGCTCATTGACAAAAGGGAAGTTTCGGTGCACAGAGCTCAGAAGCTTGCTTGTTCTGTGGATCCTGGGCTCTGGCAGGTGACATCACCGCTGTGATCAACGCCACGAGATGCTCTTCAACACTGAGCGTGAATTGCACCGACTGTCTGATGTACACAACACTACAGTACGTGTGCTTTTATAGACAATTCTGCATTCAAGTCTTGGACGCGTGTCCTTTTGATTTTAAGCGCTTGAGCCGGTTAGCAGCTACTTTCAGTCTTAGGATGTACGGTGGAAAAAAGTCTCTCTGACACTGAAATATCCATAAATCTCATCGGGTAATATTCTCTTTTTTCATATTCGTTGTTGCTGCTGTCCGACAACTATATTAAATTTGATCACACAACATTTTTCCTCTCCCACTGGGTACTTCTTAGCAAAATCATTTCCAGTTAATTTACACACACAAGATACATGCTTTTATATTAATGTTTGAACAAAAATCTAAAAAAATGGGCTTTTACTGGAAGTAATTTTTTTTTTAATCAAGAGGAAAAGACAAAAATAACAGTACAAAATAGAGAATCTTTCTATACATACACATGGTAGGAAATGTAAAGGGAAAAAACACGTACAGGTTCTTAATAAAGAGTAGCATGAAACAAAAGATTTCAATGTCATGTTTTTAGATACAGAGTTACTGTAAGTCCAGTTAGTTAAGAGTTACCAATACACATATTACCGAATGCGTCGAGGCACGTGCGTGACAAGTGTATTTTGGTCTTGAAGTTTTTCTATTTACAGTGTCTTTCTTTAAGAAGAAGGTACACATGACATCATTAATAAAGGGAATTAAGAGTTGAGGCAATACTGGCCTCTACATAAGACAAAAAAAAATAAAAAAGTGACTGGAAATATAATACAGGAGAGGTCACTTACAGTATAAGACAGGGACACCAATGTGAAGACACGCATACTGACACTTGACGCTTCCTTTTTACACACACACACGCACGCACGCACGCACACGCACACCATTTACTTCATGGACACCACGCGCGCCTGCTGGGCACGCTGTGTTAAGACCACATTTTGTTAAGAAGCCGTCACTTGTTAAGAGGCACTATGAACAAAAACGAAAAGGGCGACCCACATTTCAGTTGCACTAGATTAAAGACTTCCAATCCTCCGTGATAACTGGTACAGGCCACGGAGCAGTAGTGACAGAGCAGAGGTACCCCAGAAGGCCCCTGCCGTCCTTTCGTCTAATATAAAAGCTCTGAGGCTTCTCTGCTGGGCAGACGCTGCCCAGGGTCCGACTAAAGCAAACTGACTACTCACGCAGCTCTCTACCTGGACGCCGAACTGATATCAGTTCCTTCAGCCAGTCAAGTGAACTTGCTGTGCAGAATGTGCTGACTTCGGTCTACATTTTACAAAAGCCACATTTACTCAAACACTAAATCGTTCTTTTATTTAAAGAAAAGAAAATCAAATCTCTGCCAACACGAATTGGAAATTGTGCTGCTTGCTCTGAAGCAACAGCCTTCAGACGAGCCATGTGAGGAGTACGAGTCAAATATGAATTTCATTAGTCTCAGTTTCATTAGAGAGATCGTTAAAAAAAGAAAAGGAGCACTACTTCTCTAAATGCTGCTTTAGGGTTTAAGGTTTAATGCCATCTTATTATATGATCGATGATCAATTATCTGCAGTTCTGATCTAAGAACCGGACGGACTTTTACAAACTTTCATTTTGCTACTAAATAACCTAAGAGACAATAATCATAGTCAAATGATCTCGTAGCAGGGTAGTCAAGACAATTCTTCGTATGAGTGATCAACACGGCTGCTCCTGCAAAGACGACGGACTGACATGTTTAGCGTCGTCTAGCTTGATTGTGGCATGACAAGAAGTGCAGATACTGAACACAGCTGCAGAGAAGAGTTGCACATGGAATAACACTGAAGTTCACTTACAAACAAAACACAACGTATTAGTTTCCTTAACTAGACTGTGATGAAGCTCGGAGCTCTGAAGCGATTTCTTTTTTCTTCTGATAATGAAAAAACACAACCCATTCAAAATCGGACCAGGTCACTGTACTCATAATGAAAAGACTGCATATATATGATGCTCAACTAAATCCACAGGTTCAAATATTGTCTTTTTTTAAAAGTGGAGTCTCTGTACGAGCACTTTCCGTACTGGTCCCTTGTGTTGCTTGCATACACAGTCCTGTTGCCAAGTACAGGCAGATTTAAGGCAGTTTTCTTTGGGTGATGTCCATTAAGTGCATTAACCTCATTGCCACTATAGAACAATACAATGGTCCTCAGTGGTGCCGCGGTGGAATGAATGCACCTTTAGTCTCAAATATATAAGCAATAACATACAGTATTCAATACTAGTGGTACATCAATAGTTCATCTTTGTACATGTGTGTGTAGGTATGTATAAAGTGTGTGCGTGTGTGTGTGTGTGTGTGTGTGTGTGTGTGTGTGTGTGTGCGCGTGCATTTAAGACACTGACAAAGAGAAGAAAATTAGTCCTGCTTTCAAAATCATGCCTACTTTTCAGATTTACTTCAAAGGAAATACAACTGTACAGTATTTCGGGCAATGCGTGTCCTTTGCAGGCTTAATAAGACATCTCATGAAGAGTGGGAGAAAAATGTAGCAAACACCACGTCATCCAGATCTTCCAAAAACTATTAAATAACCTAGAGAGAGGAGTTGTTGTGTTTCGTCTTTTTTCCCAGAGCTTTGGAATTTCTTCTGGTTCACATTATGGAATGAACAGTGCAATTAAACAACAAGGACGTTTGCCCTTTCTTTGTTTCTACTAAACCGAAGTTGTCCACTTTGTGTCTTCATGTTCTCTCTTTCCCTTGAGTTCTTTGTTGTCGTCTTTTAGTGGTTATGACATCATTAAAACAGACCATCCCCATCCTCTTCTTTTCCATGCTCTCTTTTTCATGTGGCCACTTCTTCTTTGTTGATAATTTTTTTTTGCATCTTATCCATTAGGGTTTTTTGTGCACACGATGTGTTCTGATGTCATTCTGTACTTTAGGTTCGTTCTGCATCAGCCATTTGGTTGCCAGCTACTTCACCTATGTTAGGGAGGCAATGTGGCACGAGAGAAAAGCATTTATAATCCGCAGTCGTTGGTCCTTTCGTTAAGGCAGAATTAAGGCGACAAAACAGCTGCTGGTACATAGTGCTTCAAGAATAATCAGAGCTGCACTCTGACTTCGGTCTCTTCCTATACGGTTTGTGGTCACAGAGCTAAGTTTTCTGGACCTCTGAACATAGGCACAATCCAAATGTCAGTCAGGAGACACGGAAAGTCTATTAAAAATCGTTTTGTATTGCTCTTTGGTGAGGTTTCAGAAGGTTTCCCAGCTGCAGGTAGTGCTGCTGGCGTCGTCTGAGTGGTTCCCAGCATTGAGGTGCTCACATGGCAGGGCTGTAGACGTTCAGCACTGTGGCTTGGTGGATGTGCATGTGTTAATAAGGCGGACGGGTGGGGCTCAGTGGCATTACAGACTCATCCCCCTTCATGGTAATGTGACAGCGCAAAGAGAGCCGAGGCTACAGTTTGGACCCACTTCCTGAAAGCGAGTTCTCTGAGGTGATTGGTCGGATTCGACTACATGGAGTCGCTGTCGTGCTCCATTGGCTCATCAGGGAGGCTGCAGAAAAAGGTGACAAAGAGAGGTGAGTGGAGATCTGGGAGAGTTGGAGCCAACACTGAGCATTAAAGTGTAGGGTTTTTTGTGTCTCTGCTTAATTGCACGACCCTGTGTGTGCGCGTGTGTGAGCGCGAGCTGTACCTCTTGCTGGAGATGACTCCCACAGAGAGCGAGGCCAAAGCATTGACAGCATCTGTTTCCTCACAGTCTCTTGTTTGGGCAGCCAGGTGGGACAGTGACACTGATCCACTGTGAGCCTTAACACTCTGCCAGTACTGACCTGCAACACACACACACACACGGGTCAAATACACAGGTCACGCCACACTGATGTGGATGCTGCTCTGATTTCAGCATCATTTGCAGAGGCCACATGTGTTGATTATAATGGTAAGAAGAAGGGTGAGGATGAGGAGGAGAATGAACATGGCCCTTGTGGCCCAAAGTCAAGGTCAAAAATGACCAACAACAAAAAAAAAAAATAATTTGCATAAAGTATTAGTGCTGCTCACTTTGTATCTGTATGACAGTCTGCAGCGAGCGGACTGCGTTAGCGTTGGGCTTCTGAAGAAGAACTTCTTCTGACAGGGGTTCCTACAGGACAGAGGGACAGCCATAAAGACACAATGGTTTCAATGGTTAAATGGTTGGTGAAGAGATATGCAAGATATACATGATTATTGTCATCAGGAACATTTCTCTACCAGTACTTTATTTAACTTCTTCCCTAAAAATATAATAAAACCACAGGTGTTGATGGAAGAAATGCCGTTACATATATTATACTGTATGTACAACATACTGTGAGCTCCATTAATGTGTGTGTGTGTGTAGGCTCATTTTCTTAAAATAGTTTTCTTCTTTCCACCTTTAGTCTGGCCACATGAAGGAAAAAAACTATCTGGTATTTGTTTGAATGTTCCCTGCCAGTCTTCCCTGATATTCCACAAATCCAGAATGCCTCACCTGTATGCCCAGGAGTGCACTGACACAGGCCTCAGATGCGTCGCAGATAGCTGTAAGGTCGTGACCTCCCTCGAGGGCCAAAACCACATGGCCACCAGCTAGAGACATCAGCTGGCGGGTCAGGAAGCCAAAACCTGTGGCAGACAAGCACACAAAACATGAAGTATGAACAGGAAGTATGTAAAAGCCAATAAAAATCAAAGACTGGCAGGTATGTTGCTACTCGATCCTCGTACAGCAACATACCACCTACTAATTACTACAATCATGGTTACGTCAGTGACGAGGTGAGTTATGACAGAGGGATCAACTCCTGTTTGACAGGAGCTGTAATTATTATCTATTAATATCTCTGAATATCCACAGGACACAAAAAATGTTTTTATTGGCTTCCCTTGCTGAAAACAAGACCTTGACGTGAGGACTGGAAGAAAGACTCTGCAGTCGGAGGCAGAAAACTATGCTTACATTTGGCGGAGACCTTGTACCCGCCCAGAGGAGCAGGGTTTCCCTCAGCAGCATCAAATCCAGCCGACACCAGCACAAAGTCCGGGGAGAACTCCTGGGCGATGGGCATCACCACAGACCTGCGGATGCACACACACGCAGACACACGGGCCACTGTGACTTAAAGAGACTGTGACGAGATGTGTGTGTTAATGCGGTTCCTCTCACAGAGAACGCCAGTGGATTTTTCCTAATCCTGTTAAACGCAAATGCTGTCGTGTTTTGCCATGTACTGTCTGCAATACTGCAGATTTGTGTGACGTCCGGGTTGTAACATGCACCCATTGTTCTATAATTACACAATAAAGAGGTTAGACAACCAAAATCAAATCATTTAAATTGTGTATTGTAGTTTTTTGTCCTTATAACTAAGTGCTTTAATTATATGGAACAACTTCTCGAGAATAAAAGCATTTCCTTTGATCACATTAAAGGCACCATTTTAATAACAAAAGTCCAAATAATAATCTGTGAAAACTGTATTATAAAATTTTAATGTAAAACATTACACCATACTCATTTAATTTCAATTGAGTACAATGACCAAACGTGCAATACTTCGTACTTCGTATTTCGTACATATCTTGTGGCCATGTTAAAGCTATAAGGGTTGTCAATTGTCACAAAGCAACATCTACAGCTGTAGTTATATCACCAATTTTTGACATCCAATCCCTAACAGGACATAAAAAGCAAAGTGTTATCATTGTCTACATGGCAAAATGTATTTTTGCTGCAACGAGCAAATTAAACACATTAAGTGAGTTGAAGAGTCATTACCACAGTGAAGTCTGATCCTAACAGAGGCACACATCAACACAGTCCACACAATGACATTGTACTTTCACAACCTGTCTTTTCACCCACATCTCAGTGAATTCACATGGTTAATAAGGCAGATTGATTCAATCAATGCGCTGATGGAGACTGTCCCGAATGTTCAGTTAATTGTAGTTGTTTGACTGGGCATGTCTACCTGAGATGACAAATATTTATGATCAAGTCTAAAAAAAGGAGTCATTAACGTGACAAGTGAAGCCGAGGTTTGGCTGATCCCAAACTCAGCAGCTCAGGCGGAGCAGACAAAGGACCATTGTTTCTCCGTCGAAGAGGCTGAGGAGCCCGTTTGACAAACTCGCACTGTTTCGTCAGCTCTCGAAGCTGCACTGTTTTATTTGTGAACTTCAAACACATGAACATTTTCCTTAATGCTATTGTTGTTGAGAAGAGAGCGGCGCTGTCCCGAGGTGGAAAGAGGCTCAAACTCGCCGGCCGATGCTGTCGGCAGAGTTCAAAGTCAGAGTGTGTGAGTCTGTTTCCCATTAGAAGCTTGTCACTCGCCTCACGTCATTGACAACACAGGGAAAAGAGGAAAAACAGCCCATCTGGGATCCATTTAACTTCATTATCCCGCCTGGGGACTTTGGAGACCTCCCTCCCTCCCTCCCTCCCCTTCATACACATCACACAAACACACGCACATACACACACACATTTCCAAACACATACTGCTGTCATGACTGCATGCAGATGGACAACATGAGCTCAGACATAAATGAGGGCACTCAGATACGCAAAGCACACAAACACACTCCAGCATGAGCGTGTAAATGCTAATTCACAACACAGAGACAAAGACAGCACATGGATGAAATGTCATGCACATATTGACGCAAACACATGAGGCAGAAGTGGCTTTACTCTGTCACAATTTTATAATGCTGAATGTTGTATGTTGGGGTCATAATGTGCTTTCATTTAATGAATAATTACGATCCATAACGCAGACCTAAACTTTATCATAAACATGCGGATATGAAGCAGAGACCACACTCTTCACTCACCCCTCCCCCCCCCCCCCCAAAACACACACAACCACAAAACCCCACCCCATCTCTCCTGCAGACCCATTAAAGCTCCTGTGCTCTCCCCAGACAGATTAACTACAGACAAACTAATGGAAAGATGGAGGGAAGGAGGGAAGGTGGAGGAGAGGCGGGGACGCTTATTAAAGATCAATCAAGGGAGGAGGGAGGAGGGGGAGAACCTGTGTGTGTGTGTGTGTGTGTGTGTGTGTGTGTGTGTGTGTGTGTGTGTGTGTGTGTGTGTGTGTGTGTGTGTGAGAGTGGTGGTGGGTCGGGGTGATGGAAAAGAGAGGGGGGGACTGAGTGTGAAGGATAAGGTAAAAAGCACCAAAGCTCCCCTTCTGAAGCCGAAACACTCAAACCTGAACCCATGGCTAATACACTTTTCCACAGACCATTCAATATTTGCAGATTTTAATAATTTCTGAAGGATGCATTTTGTGTACGTGGAAGGTGCAATTTTTGATTGTTTTTTGGAATTCCATGTCAGGAAATTATGGCCTTAAGATTATGTGGCCATAACGGCTATACATAATACTTTTTAGTAAAGAAATATACCCTTAAGAAATTTTATTTTGAAGCAACTCAAAATATTACCAGCTACTGACGTTTTCACTTACTCTACACTTTTGCTTTTAACATGATAATTAATTGACAGCTTCTGGACAACTACATGGAATCAAAAGATCTTTTTTTCCCCTGTTTATTTTCACTACGTGAATGTCAAATTGACACAAAGTTAAATATGTCTGACCAGGTATGGGGACTAGGTTAAAGAGCGTTAAGGTGTTTGGGCTTGTGAAGCCGAGACATTGAAAGTGAAATTGGCCTCTAGATTAAACCATACTACTTATCTGACCTTATTCTCTATAACTGAGAGGGGAATCGTCTGAAAGGTTTTGATGTGAGGAAGTCTCAACATCTGGGGTTACATGCAGAGTGAAACAAAATAATCAATTAGAACATCTATTAGCTCCACATCTAATAATATAAACATGTATAATTTGATTATGTTTTTGTCTACCCCATTGAACTCAGGGAGACAAATCAATCTTTTAAACTTTTCAAAATATGGCCAAAACAATACATAAAAATCCCTTTTCTGCTGCATGACATCAGCCTCAGACACACACCTACCTATTTGAATGCTGTCCTGGGACAACACAGAAGCTCTTAAACCTGCAAAACTTTAAGACTGAAGTTCACTGTGTTCGGGACAGCAAACAGGGAGGGACACATTTGAATGATTTAAATTATGAGCAAATGGATGTGCATGTCAAAGAGTCAATGTTTTTTAGACTCTAGAAGGAGAGCGTTATGAAAAAAAAGGATGATATCTTAATTCAATATCTGGTTGTAAAACTGTGTTTTTCTCCATCCATGGAACAATCACTGTCAACAGGACAGATAACCCATGGACGGTAGACATATATGTATGTAGGACCTGTTGGGTTCTTGTCTCGCTAACCCATATGTTGAAGAAATCCAATCTAAAAACCGACACTTAGTTTGAAAATGAATTCTGAGTGTCATGTGATGTCACTGCCATGGGGGTGAACTGCTCCCCGTCAAAAACACCGGGTGCACACAGGCCCCCTCCTCCTTGGGACAGGGAAATCTGTGTTGCTGTTGCTCTGCTCCACACAGAGGTCAGCGGTCAGGATTGTGCCAAAACGAGGCCGTCCTGCAGCAGCCTCCTTCGACATCCCGGCCTCTGCCTTTTGGTTTCTAAAGCTCTTCAGATGAGCAAGTTTATGTGTAATTAAGTGTCACTCAGATTGTAAGTAATCTGGTGTGTGAATTTAACACACTGAGGCAGATCATCGACTGTTTATTTTGGCTTTTCATAGTCTTCGGATCACGACCCACCCATCTGAAAGGCGTGTGTGCTTGAATGCATGTTTGACTTTGTGTGTTTGTGCTGTTTATAAACATATGCATATTTGTGTATGGGTGCAGCCCCCCCCCCTCGTTACGTCTGCAAATTTCCCACTGTTCCCCTTTTCCAGTAACCATGTGGTTGCCACAGTTTCCCTAGGGTTTGCTACCAGACAACCAAAAAGCTGATGCCAAACACCCACAGACAACAATTATCCAGCCAACGAGCAGGAAGTAACAGGCTGTATTCTGTTAAACACAAGACCTGGACGCCATTTGCTGTAAAGCATCTGAAGTTACTGGAAACAGGCAACACCAGACACATGCTCTCCAAATGACAAGGATTATTAATTACACAAGAAGTACGTCAGAGACGACGCGAGGCCGAAGCGTGCGTTTGTTGTGGCTCTGTGAAAAGGAAGTGAGAGGGGGGTTGTCTGATTACAGCTCCTCTCTATGTCGTTACCCCGATCAATAAAAAAAACTGCAACACAGCTGGTGGCAGAACTAGAGTAGGCTTTTTTGGTTCGCTGCCTAATCGACCAGATTTCCCATCCAAGACACAAATTAAAGTCAGAGAGAAAAACTATCTGCATTCCTCATGCGCTGGCCTTTCTTTGTGAACATGCTGAAACAACGATAACAGAAAGATATAGTTTAGGTCATTAGCCCCTCACCTTGACGACTTGTTGTGTTCTAAGTAGGGCTGCAACTATCATTAATGATTCATTTGTCGATTATTTTTTCGATTACTAGATTAGTTGTTTGGTCGATAGAATGTCATAAAATGGTGAAAAATGTCGTTCGTGTTTCCCAAACCACAAGTTTTGTCCACACACCAGGTTATTCAGTTTACTGTCATAGAGCAAAGAAACCAGAAAATATTCACATTTAAGAAGCTGAAATCAGAGAATTTTGACTAGTTTTTTTCAAAAAAACTACTTGAAGTGATTAATCGATTATCAAAATAGTTGAAGATTAATTTAGTAGTCAATTACAAATCGATTAGGTGTGACAGCTCTAGTTCCAAGCTTTATTGACAGAGAGCAACAGTAACATACCAAACCTCTGCTTCTCAAACTCTTCACACAATCTGTTTAAAAGATGTAATTTCCATTTCTAATGTACTCAATCTGAAAACCTTTACAACAAATGGGTTGCAAAATAGATAAAGGATAATAAGTGAATGCAGATGGTTCCATAAAGGACACATGGGGTCACTGAACGCTTGATGAGTATGAAAATTATGTGAATCAAATAATAATATCCCTCGCAGTAACCAGATCTCTGCCAAATTTGGAACAACATGGGATGTTGTTTGTCCCTGCAGTGTACTGCAGACCCACAGACTTGGTGGCTCGATATCAGAGAGCACTGAAGCTCAACTCAAACACTTTATGCCCGTTTTGCCTTCTCACCCATTTGTATAAAGCATCTTATCTTGTAGGCTTTTACCTGAATGCGGCGAGGTACTCAGCATCTCCCATTGGCGGGTCCAGTCCTCCCGTCCACGCCATGTTGACGTTGAAGCCCTCGCCTGCTCCTGAACCAACCTAAAACCATAGAATTAATTTAGTTTCTTGCGATTTCCAAAGTGGGCTGCAGAGAGTCCTGGATGTCACCCACCTCAACCGGAGACCCACTGCCGGGGAAGAAGTTCCCATCGTCGTAGCGATGAAGCGAGATGTAGAGAACGCTGGAGTCGCCATAGAACACTTCCTGGGTGCCGTTACCATGGTGAACATCCTGGCAGAAGGATGAAGGAAGACATATTACCACTGAACTTCACGTATCAATACCACAGGAAAAGAAAATAGTTTCATATGTGTTCTCTAAGTAAATATAAGAACTACAGAAATACCATATCAATATTTTCAACAATAGTGAAAATACCTGACCAAGGTCAGAGTTAACAACCCATCTTACCCAGTCAACAATGAGGATCTTGCTGACGCTGAGCTTGTGCTGCAGCTGCTTGGCGGCTATTGCCACTGAATTGAAGTAACAAAAGCCCCTGTAGAGACAGACACAGTAGATATATGTGAAGAGACAGTTCAGGAAAAAAAAATACTTTAAAGTGGAGAGGTAAGCTCTCCCATAGCTTGTCTGCTGTCTGTCATTATTTCATGAGTGTTGTGCAGTCATAAGAGGTATGGAAAGGCTCTGTGTCTCTGGGTTCCCTGAAGTGTCAGTGTGTGACTCAGAAAATTCAAGCTTCCTGATTAGCTGCTATGGGTAGTTGTCGAAAAATCGAGAATAGTTCATACTGCAGTAGCTGTACAGGATAAATGCGAAGGAGTATCAGTAAAAAAAGGAAAAACTAAAAACACAAAAAGACAAAAAACATTAATCTTCCTTACTCTGTCCCTTTTTCTCTCTTGATCATTTTCCTCACATCAGAAGCTGCTGACAGTGCAGCACTCACTGTGTTCAGGCTGAGCATGTGACTGACTGACGCACACACACTTACATTGGATTGGAGGGGTCTGCATGATGCCCTGGTGGTCTGACCACAGCAAAGCCGTTCTGTGCAAAAGAAAAAGATGCTATTAATCAGTTTTTGACTGGATATTAATAACTGTTGCTACTTTTTTTAGTTTTTAGAAAATGCACAGGCACATCACAGTTTTGGCACATTAAGAAAACTCATCCTCAAAGGCACAACCCTAATGCCAAAATGCAGAACCAAAAACAACTAAACACTTTTTAAGTGTAAAACCCTTTAACTGAAAATCCCTGTAATTTATATGGTTAAAAAATACTTGTTTTGAATTTATGCCCAGTTTATCTTTCTTAAAATTATTTATTATCTCAGAGAGCAAGCCTTAAAGCGCACAAGTCACTTAGTATGTTGTCTTATAAAACAAGTATATACAGTGGTTGTGTACTACTCTGGCTCACCATAGGTTAGTGTTGTTTATTGTTTTTCATTCTCGGCGTGCCCGTCTACTTTTGCGCAGTTTCGTTGTTGCTTTATTTTAGGGTAGAAATGTTTGGAATGAAGCCGACAGCTACAATATACTTTTAGCCGGTGGTATATTTACATTTGATTTCATGTTTTTCCTGGACTTTTAATCACAGTGAGGAGGAGAGAACAGAGAACTTAGGCATTTATTTGACAGGGAAATCTCTTTTCTGAAACCCATTCGTCTTTGAAGTGGGTTCTTGGCTTTTTAAGGCAGAGTGAGGCATGCTTCTTTGCCGGAATGCTGCATTTCTCAGATCCGAGGAAGCTGTCGCACAGGATCGGAACACTGGCAGCAGTGGACACAAACTCCGGAATTACTTCACAATAACTTTGAGTTCCCAAAGTTGCTTTTGGCCCATGGCCCAGTGCCTGAAAAGCTGTATTTTTGCATGTAAGGGTGTGTAACATAATTTTCATGTCACTGCCAAAAAGCAAAACAAACAAAAAAAGCATCACTTTCTTCCCCATGAGATAAATGTCTATTTAATCAGTATTTTTTAGCATAATGTGTTCGGTGTGATCTGCCTTGTGCTTCATGGCAGTTACATATTTTAATATTAAAACCAGCTGTTATTGGACTGTCCATTCATCATTTTTCAATATGGGGACACTTCATGGAGCAGTATTGCTTACATATTCACTTTGATACAGTTCTATAGAAGTCTGTGTTGATTTTTGACGTAAATGTTTTATTAAATAATTAATCTGTAAATTAATTTTGAATTTGACAGGTTACTCCAATGTCTCTAATGAAGACAAACAAGTAAGGCAGGTGACTCAAACAAGAAACAGATAGATGCGTCTGTCTCTTTGACACTGCCCAATACTTGCAGGGTTTTCCTCACCTTTAGTTCTCCTTTGGCCACTCTGAAGGACAGCTCAACGACGCTGCCTGCCGCCATGCGTGACGCTGTGGAGGTGTGTGACTCATTCCAGGTCGTGTCGTTATCAACCTGCCGATCAACAGACAAATAATGAATTGGTTATCTATACACATTTATCCGAAATTGTGGAATTATTTATAATATATGTGTCTGGTATGCGTCACCTCAGACTGATCTGAGCCAAATTAATCCTGAATGGGAAAAATGGTATCTCTGGGACAATGAAAGGAAACCGAAGACATTCTCTAGGGCATGGACGAAAATGTGTCACTCTTCATGTTGAGGTCAGACCCATATTTGCTACTCATTCTCTTTGCCATTATTTTGTTTCCCTTTTTTGCCGTTTGTTCACAAAATGTCATTAGTGTCCATCTTGCTTGGACAGTGAAATCCGAGGCATTTCTTTTATCCTTTGTCATGAACATGTTGTTGTCGTTAGTCAGACTTGTCATGGTCCGACACGGACTGTCAGGCACACGTTAACATTGGGGCCACGTTAACTCTCTTTTCCCTTTTAATATCCTGTCTTCCTTTGTGTCCTTCTGGTAATTTTCTCCTGATTGTCTTTGAAACAATATCATCTGTCATCAGTGCAGTGATTGTGGTGTATTGTATAGCATTCATTAAGAGCTTTGGAGGATTATGATCAAAAAAGAGTTATGTGTGTGTTTGTGTGAGAGACAGGGAATGTGTATGCGTGCATATGACTGTGTGTGTGTGAGAGAGAGGGATAGTACGTGTGTGTGTGTGTGTGTGTGTGTATGTGTGTGTGAGTGATTGAGTGAGTGAGTAAGAGAGAGAGAGAGAGAGAGAGAGAGAGAGAGAGAGGGCAAGAGAGAGTATGTGTGTGTGCGCGTTTGACTCTTTTTTCTTACCCCTACTCCCCCACATGGCAACATTACAAACATTCTCTGAGAGAGGATTCCTGAGGAAACAGACACATAGATATTAGTATTTATATTCATAAACATGTATATTCCTAGCATAATAATTTTATTCTATGAAGGCTAATCAAAAACTAAGGGCATAGGTCAGCCTGACATAATCGGTACCCTACAAACCTCCATCACATATATCATTTTTTGTAAGCTTGACTAACGTAGGTTATGGACATTACTCTGTAGACAGAATGCTTTCATAGTCATGAAATAGTTTTCACTAAGATAGTCATTGTTTTTTTGGATGGTATTTTAGGTAAACATCTTCACAATTAATTTGAGGCGTATACTTACCGGCCAGTTTGCGGTTATCCAGCTTGAGTCTGTTGAGTGGGTTGGTGCCATAGAGCAACACATGGCGCTCTGTGTGGACGGACTGCAGCTCCTCCAGAGTGGCTTTACGACCACGAATACTCTGCATAGACACAAAATCATCATTTGACTCCTTCAGCTTCGACACTTTGATGCTGCACAAAGAGAACACATTCCTATTGTACGTGGTAACCGGAGGCGGGAACATTGTACTAAATGCTAAATAACAACATTACACAGGTTGTAAGTAAGATGAAAATGATTCAAACAGGAGATGAGATGTCAACACAGAGGAGATGATAAAAAATGATTACTGATGCCAGATTGACATAATCTGTGTGTGTGTGTGTGTGTGTGTGTGTGTGTGTAATGGTCTACTGTACCTCACACTGTCCCCTGAGGCCTCTCTCCTGTAGTCGAGACCAGATGCTCTGTATCCTCCCAGCATGCTCTGGGTGACTGCTGTTGTCTCCACATGTACACTGGTGCTTCAGCATTTGAGAGTCATACACCAGACCTGCACAAAAACATGCGCGCGAGCACACACACACACACACACACACACACACACACACACACACACACACACACACACACACACACACACACACACACACACACACACACACACACACACACACACACACACACACACACACACACACACACACACACACACACACACACACACACACACACACACACACGTCATGTATAGTTATTAGTGACTACCAGAATCACTCCTCTGCTTCCTCAGGAGGACTAACACCGACAGAGTTCTCTGTGTCTTTAATTCTTTATGATGCAAAAAGAGGAGGTGTGACTGATCCATAACCAAAGAACTCACCTTGTCCTTTGAGGGAAGAGTTAGATATTTTGGTTAAATCCACTTATTCCCTATTGTTTTTGATTTTCTTTTATTTGTATCCGAGATGTTTACTTCTGCTGCTCAATTTTGGTGCGATGTGCAATGATTAACATGATATATATGTTTTATGTTGCTCCATGAGCCACTTGGGTAACCTGTTTTTGAAATATCATTAAGCAAATGGTATGTTTGTATTCTACAAACTTATTCTAACATTGAATATACATGGGTGACTCACCAGTGGTGAAGCGTGGTTTGCTGCTGGCGTCCTGCGGGGCCAAGCTCAGGGTTTTCTCAGGCAGAGTGAGAGAGGTGGAGGCTGGGGATGATTGTGTACGTGACAGGGGCCGATGGACGCCCAGCCCGCTCCCAACTCCGCTGCTGCCCCGTAGCATGGGTACTGCTAGGGTCTCCATCTGTCGGTGCAGCTGCTGCAGCTGCTTCTGCTGTTCCCATAGCAATGACTAAAAAAAAGAGTTAGAGTGATGAGGATGTAACATAAAAGAAGACAAAAAAGGTGTTTGACTGAAAAGTGTCAAACAGATTGAGAGAATATTTGTGAACATTACTTCAAAAATGTGCTATGCTAATTGTGAAGATGGTGTTTTGAATCTGGAAGCCATTTTTGACTCTGTACATGCAATATGACATCACATTGTGCTAAACTGACCACTTATGAGTATGAGTAAAAAACGGAGCAAGTGCAGGTGTTAGGGTGCCACCTTCAGGACAGTTGGGTGAACGACATTTCTGTGGGTTTATTCCGCCTGTCTACCTGCTTGGCATGAGTATATATCTCAAGTGTCATGATTTATAATGTTTTTCCAACCTGGTTGAGTATGAGTGCATGTTGCAGGTTCATCTGCTCCTCGTGGCCATTTGATGCCGTTGGCTCCGCCTCCCTCAGTGACTCTGCCCTCACTCTGCTCTGATATGTTGGCTCCGTTGGCGACATCCCACCACCATCCTCTGAGTCCATGTCCTCAGAAGGGATCTGATGCAGTCTTGGCTTCTCGCTGGACTTGGACATCAGCTACACATGCACATACCATTTCATTTATGTTGACACAAAACACACATGCAGTTCACTCCCACTTTACTTTTCGGAAAAACTCAAAGCATACTGACAGATTAGCTATTAGCAGAAAAAGAAACAAGATCATTCTCCGGCTAGTTCTGGCGTTAGAGTAGTGTCGCTTGTAGGATTTCTCTTGTACATTTAAAGAGATCAGGGATAATGATTTCACACTGAATCCAAATGTGTATCATTTGTCTTGTGTTCGAAATGTTTGCCTGGTGTTCCCCATCAAACTCTCCTGGATTCCAATGGCGAGGTGTGCCTCAGATGGAAAACCCCGGCATTAAATCATGATCTTATAATAAAACCTTTACAAGCCAGGGCAAATAACATCAACGCATCAGCTGTTGTGATTGTCTCCTATATTCATTCTGTTTCTCGGTGTGTATCTTAAAACTGTTAAATTCCACAAGGATACTAAGTTGAAGAACCAGGCTACAGGATTCAATCTGGTGCAAATGTGAAATAAGGCAGCGACAGTGGGATTCCACAGTTTTAACTGTGGCCAAAGTAAATTTATGCATGAGGTCAAAAGACAAAGTCAGATGTTCTTCTTACCAAACATTTTTATAAATGCAGATCAGAGTGTATTCCTACCTTGCCTAGGTGGGTCTGCTGTTTGAGCCTCTCCAGTAGTTGTGTGTTGTGCTGCTGTTGAAGGAGGTGTGCGTGAAGGGTCCTTGAGCTCTGGGGAAGGGGTTCGGAGCGTGTCCTGCTCAGGGGCTTGTGGGGCTGAGAGCCTCCAGGAGACAGGTGGTCTAACTGGGAGGCAAACTGCAGCGGGACTGACTCTAAGCCCGGAACTGGTGAGAAACAGGAGGAAATAGGAAAAGAAAATGAGTTACTTTCTGAGAGACAGACTTAATTGTTAATTAAAACACACGCACGCATGCACACACTCAACTACTAAAATGTCAAATGCCCCTGCTGTCTTGTAAATTGATTGAATAATTACAATATATTATGTAATTTATTTTACTGTACAGTGTTGTTTATTTATAATTGTATAAAATATGACTTGCTGTTTTTTAAATGCTGTCATAATAGTAAAGCCACTGCACTAAGGGAAAAAGAAGAGCAGATGTCAATAGAAAAAAAAAATTCTGCATGTAACCACTGGGTGGTGGTGTAGCATTTCAGAAAATACAATTTAAAAGGCCTTTGCAGAAACCAACCTGCTTCCCCAGTGGATTCAAGTTAATGAATGCACTGTGCACTGCACGTCTCCATTTGTGGCCATTTGCATTTTGCAGCCTGCTGAATTTTTTGTGCATACAATCCTCGTCTGACATGTAAATCAGTTACAGAGTGTAAAAGTATAAATAGAATTTCCTTATCAGTGTTTCAACACTGATAATACGCGGCGCTTTGGTTTCTCACCAGTGAGCATCGGAGTGTGCACCAGTCCAGAGGGCTCCAGGATGATGACGGGCAGGTGCGGGTGCCCGGCCTGATCCTCTCTGCTCAGGGGGAGATAGACGTGCGAGCCCCCGGCTGTGACCACTGGCACCCGGCCGACCTTCAGAGAGGACAGCTCTCCCTCAGTCTGCACACAGACGGTTACACGCCTTGATGACTACAGAAAACACACCACCTTTCCTTTTATCACAGCAACATAAAGAAAAGTATATATTTCAATGTGTGTATGACACAAAATGATTTGTACAGCTATTTTAAAGGCACTGGCTTCCTTACTTTGATTTACTTTCAATTTAAAACATGGTAGTGGGCTGGAAGATTTCACACATTTTCTACATTGAGATTTTGAAGCCATGGTGTGTGTTTACCTTTATTTCTACACTGCATAATGTACAGTACAGTCACTTCATCTGCACAAGTGATTTTGTCTGGGACTCAAGTCTGGTTTACAACAAAGGTATGAGTGTTTTTTTTTTGTTTTCAAATGTGTCTTAATGAAGTAGATCACTTTTAGTCTTCTGGTGAAAAAATCATTAGATTACATCAGATTTTCTAAAGAACAGAACACTTTCCAGCAGCCTCTCAGCTTGATCAGGGGAACAGAGAAATGCGTTAAGAATAAGTGAGTTGTTGTGAGCGACATATGTTGCAGTCGTGTGTTTACCCTGGCGTTGGCCGGTAGTCCCAGTGTGATGGTGGGCAGAGTGGACGGGCTCTGGATGGTGAAGTTAGCCAAGGTGCCATCTCTGAGCAGCAGCTTCTGGGCCTGGAAATGCCAAACATATTTTCTGTGCAAAAATAGTACATTCGTACTCACATCTGAAGAACTTTCCTCAACCTCTGCATTCGGCTCCAGTTACAATATTTGTCTTCGCTATGTGCTCTTAATGTGAGCAAATGTCACGTGTACAGTAATCTGAAGCTGTGTAGTCTAATTAAACCTCAGGTGATGTTTTGTCCGGAGCTGCCTGGGAAATCATGAATCAGACATCTGAGGCAGGTGTGACAGAGGTTGCTCTGTTCGGACTCTCTGTGATTAAATGAATTATGCATACACAGCTGACACACACTCATTGTTCCTATGCTCTTGTGTCATTGCTTTAAACATGTCATTACACATGGTCTCAGCACAGCTCCTATGCATGAATCAACTTGTTTTTTTTCTCTATGTTTTTATAACTTTTAATATTATATCCTAAGTGATGCATCTTCCCAAAACAGCTTTCTATCACAAAGGTACAGTTAATCTTGATCAGATGTTTTAGTTAGTTTTACATTATTAATATTCTGTGTTTGTTTGTGTGTACTTGCGTGTGTTTGTGTACTGACCTCATGTGAGAGGCCCCCTGCAGATGGCAGTAGCCCATTTTCGTTGGGCAGACTGTCGTTAGGTGAACTACAGCCAGAGACTGGAGTGCTACTGCTGCTGGGGGACGAGTCTGTCGAGACAAGCAGTAGAAGAGTGTAATTATTATGATGCTTCTAGATTATATCTTTATTTAATTTGTATTGCATTGCATTGTATCACATCTGTGAATCAAATAATAAATTCCTTTGTTGGACCTAATGAAATTATCACATATTCAAACAACAATAGTGCATTACCACTATCACTCATTTGTGTGTGTGTGTGTGTGTGTGTGTGTGTGTGTGTGTGTGTGTGTGTGTGTGTGTGTGTGTCTTTACCCAGTGTGTCAGGTACTCTGTGTTTGACAGTGGGTGGGGCACTCTCTTTGCGGGTGAGAGGGCTCTTGCGGGTGTTGAGGTGTTTCTTCAGCTTGTGTTTCACCTTCAGATTGGGCTCAGATGCTAACAACAAATTAAAAGCAAAAGGAGGAATGTTACTTAATGTGATTATGTCCAAATGGTTTTCATCATTCTGTTGCTGAGTGTAAATATCCAGTGATTCAACTTGTTTCCAGTTAGAAGCAAACATTTTGACTCATCATAGATACAAAACCACAGGTATTAGAAAGAACATTAAGCTTGGCTCAGTTCTGAAATCTCTTCTTTGACCAAAGGGCAATGGATGGACATGTGATATTACAAAAATAAAGTAGCAGCAGAAGTAGCATACAAAATGAGTACATGGAGATAACAATTATCTAGTTTGAAAGATCTTGTGAACACACAAAGTGAAAAAAAAGGGAAAGGGAAATTTTTTTAAAAATTAATTTTATTTATTGTAATTAACATTTAAAGCTACTGTCGGTAGGATTGAGAGAAGTGTGGACATAGTCTCAGAATTCAAAATCCAACAACTCCTACTCCCTCCCCCTCCGCTGCTCTTCGGCTCCTCCTCCACAGCTCCTCCCGGCCCTACGTGCCCGTGCACGCTACCATGGCAACAGAAGCCAGGCAAGGTACTTAACATGATGTTCCCACGGGTAAGAAGCGAACCTGAAGCTAACACGGACAACTGTCCACATTGATAGACTAGAACACGTTTTTTAGTTACCGTTGCCTCACGTTATTACCTGTGACTTTTGGGAAAACAACATCGTCAGTGTTTTTGAGCGTGGACGACTGTAAATCAGTTTATATTAGCTTGTTAACGTACCTAGCGTTAGCTAGCACGTTAGCTACTGCAGTGTTACATGGTAGGCCTGTAAATTAACAGCTTTATCTTCACATACATCATTTGTTGCTTTGCAAGCTGCCTGGCGCTTTTATCCATATTTTATAACATTATTAGAGCTTTGAGACTGGTACACTGGACTCCGATGACGAAGTGAACACGGCTGCTTCGACGAGCAGTCGAGCGAGGAGAACATGGAGTCGCCTACGCGACGCACCGGGCACAAAAGTTATTTTTGCAAATCTTACCCATAGCAAGCTTTAAATCCTGCAACATTATAGTTTCTCACAAAAGTCGGTGGATTAACTGAGATATGTCATTTGAATTTAAAACAAACAGATGTTCCACAGTTAATAGTTAATAATGTCATTTTAAGCACCATAAAAATTCATAATATTCTATTTCAGACCCCCTGCCTCTGGATAAAGTCAAAGGTCCCCATCTTACACCCCATGCAAAATGGTGGCAATTTGAAAAAGTGCAAAAGTGCCTTTGTCAGTTTCCGACTGACGCAGTTGCATTTTTCTGCCCAGCTGTTTTAAAAGCGAATACACAGAAACAAAGGGTGGGTCTGCTTTTGCACAAGGTGAAAGTGTTATAAGCGCAATCCACCAGGGTGTGAGGGCACCTGGCTTTTAAAGGGAGTGGGAGAGCCAAGTGTTAAGTTTATAGCATGTTACACCCAAAACACACCCATGATTAATTAAGCTGAAGTACAAACCTTTTAAGACATGGCACAGCAACCTTTTTTTTTCACCATTACAATGTGGATCTGGACACGCCCTAATTGCACTAGCACCATGCACTTAGATCGTTAAAATAGAGTGTGACGGTGGATGTCAGATGACTGATTTACCGGCTCTGCGTAGTGGCGTCCCTTCTGAACCCTCAGGGGAAAGCTGTGACGGAGATGGGACCAGAGGTTGGGAGGACGCACTTGGGTCTGGGCCCAAATTTCTGAGGAAACAAAACAAACAAAAATTTATTCAGATTTTAGAGTTGACAAGGACTGAAAGGGTCGTTTAAAGAACTATTGATGTGTAGTAGATTGATTGACATGTAGCATAACTAATGTGTTCATGATTCATATCTAGAGTTTTGATGTGTTCCTTGGTAATGTTTGTGTGTATGTGTGTGAGTGCGTTTTGCGTCACCTGTACGCTACAGGAGTGTTGGAGTTTGTTCTTTCCTGCGCTGCCTGTTTCCGCTTCTTAAGAATCACCTCCTGCAGTTTCTGTTTCACCACAGAACTGGCCACTGCACCTGTCAATCAATAGCAACAATCACCAATTAAAAATTTAATAGGACTCATCAACTGCTTCATCGTAAAAAAAAAAGGAGTAAGGAGAGGCCCAGCCAATAAGGCAGTGTGCACAACCAGCCCCTCGATGCATATTTGTGCAACACATAATCAGTGACTCATTCTAAAATATATAACAGAGACAACACAACAATACTGTGGTCGAGTTTCATGCCAAACTAGCAGGGTTGAGAGTGTGGAGGCTTTTTTTGACAGTGAGTCAAGGCGGTAACCAGTTTGAGAGTAAATTTCTGTTTGTGTGTGTGTGTGTGTGTGTGTGTGTGTGTGTGTGTGTGTGTGTGTGTGTGTGTGTGTGTGTGTGTGTGTGTGTGTGTGTGTGTGTGTGTGTGTGTGTGTGTGTGTGTGCGTGCGCGCGCGTGCACGTGCGTACACAGAGGTGATGGGAAGTCAATATTGGCCCAGGGACTATATGTACCCAGACCCAAGTTATATTTAACCCAAGTGTTGCAGATCCACTTGTTAGGTTATATTTAGCTCTCACTTCAAAGCAAACAGCTTTGAAAGTTGAGAAACCCTGTTCAATACAAGATGAATAAGATCCGTCACAGGGACTTTCCTCTCTGGCTATGATCACCACTCTGGGCCATAATTATTTTTCAAAGATGCAGAAAAAGCTTTAAAATGAACAACTTCAAATGAAACTGGTAGCAACATGCTAGAGAAGTTGAAGTTTAATGTGTGTGTGTGTGTGTGTGAATGGACTCACTTTGTTGACTCTTGTCTTTGTGTTTTAGCTGCTGCAGCTCCTGCTGCTTCTCATGGTGGTCCTGCTCCCGCCTCCTCTGCTCCACATTAAACTATAACACCACACACATTTAGATTACAGCAACATGCATGAAGTAAATGGTCATGTAAGATAACTGGTTAGCAAATATAATGTACAATATTTTTCTAAGAAACTTGCTTCTTGAGTTTTTATTTAAACAATTATTTTTGCACAAAGAAGATTTGCCTAGCTCTACATGTTTTAAATCATGTACCCTGATTTGTTGGTGCAGATGCTGTTGAGAGAAGGAGGCGCAGGGCGGAGAGGAGAATTGGGTGAGGAGTAAAGGCGGGTGCAGTGGGGTGAAGAGCGCCGTGTCCGATCCAGGGCGCATCCCCCGCTCTCCCACCCTGAGGTCCATGGGAAATAAGGCCGCACACAACACGGGCACTGCCACCGAAGGATCTGGGAAAAGAATACAGGGCGGTGGGGTAATTTTCTCAAATAAAGTGAGTGTTCCAACTGAAGTAACTGTGACTAAATACAAGTCAGTTCCCTGCCTGAATAAATAGCTCTCATTATCTCTCTCTCATTATAATAAACTTCATAATCATCAGTTACCACCACTGTAACATGCAAAATGAAAAAATGGGAAACAGTTATGAAACTACCAGACACCTGTTCCACCAGCCTCTGACATAAGATTTCTCACATTATTCTATTTCATTGTGATTATCAATTTGACAACATGGCAGTTGGGATCTGGTGCAAAAAAGGAGAATAGAATTGAATCATGTAAAAAATAGTTTAAATAATAAATAATTATTATTTTTTTAGTTTCTGTGTCCAGCTGTCGCTACACCAGCTCTCAAAGAATGACACTCAACTTAACTATAACAGTTGCCAGCTTTAGTGGCCTATTGTAAATGTAAATATGCGTGTGTGACTAGAAGTTAAGTTCAGTATCCTAAATGAAGTAATACAGTTGGGTAGTAGGAGGAGATAGGCTCTGCAGCGAGAATCCAACAAGCAACAGGTGTCCTACGATACCGGACCACAAACTGCTCCCTTGAAAATGATCCAAAACTGACAATGAAACCAACCAATGGCAATAAAATCCGCTTCAGATAGAACGGCTGGAACAAGTTTTGGTGGAGTGGGGGGGTTGTACAAAAAGAGTTAATGACTGAACTAGTAAAACACAGTAAAATAAAATAAAGTGTGGTCTTTTGTTTTCTCCAAGTGCACCACACGAACTCCCTCTATCTCTCTCACTGTGTGTGTGTGTGTGTGTGTGTGTGTGTGTGTGTGTGTGTGTGTCTTACACAGACACACATTTCCATGCTCTTTGCATGCTTTTGGGGCTATTTGCATTGCATGGCTGAGTCAATGGGAAAGATTGCCTCATCCGGCACTAAAAACAGGATCCAGGAAGGGAACAGCTTGGGAAAAGGCTTGAGGTGGTTTCAGTCTGTGAGACACACGCACGCACGCACGCACGCACGCACGCGAGCGCGCACACACACACACACACACACACACACACACACACACACACACACACACACACACACACACACACACACACACACACACACACACACACACACACACACACACACACACACACACACACACACACACACACACACACACACACACTTGCATATTTGGACAAAAATGCACACTTACTCACAACGAAACACAGCTGTAAACACAAGCAGACATTCACGAGATAAATATGGATAACAATGTAGCGAGCAACACACCACAACACAACCTGCAGGTTTACAGCGGGGTCCAAAAGTCTGAGAACATGTTCTCATTCGTCGCGTCAGACGTGTTTATGCGTTTATTCACAAATGTAACTGAACAAACTACACAAATCTTGAATGAACATTCACACATTCACACAGAACAATGACACAACTGCACACACAAGACAGACTTGAGCACAGACACCTATTGTTGTGTGACCAACGGGTGCATGTGGGGTCTGGCTAAAAGCTAAATGCTACGAAGTTAAATTACTGACAGTGGATCTTTTCCACGTCCACCTCTACTGTGAGTGAGGTGTACATCACCTCTACAGCTGCTGTGTCTGATGAAAGTCTGTTCAGTGTACGAACATGTGGAGGAGCAGTGAGACAGGTTCAGTGGTCTGGTCATATTTCACACCGAGAATGAACGAGAGGAGAAGTTAGATCCAGAGCAGATTGCGGAGTGACGTTGAGACAGGTGTGTTCGACAAGTGACTGATTGTTGCAAGTTATGTAGCAATGTTAGATTTTGACGGTTTTTCAAGCTGCAGCTCCTGCGTAGTTCATGTTGATTATCCATCTTCTCCTTTTCTGTCACTGTATTTTAAGTGACAGCTGCTTGAGATATGCAGCTTAATATTGTTACATAAAGTCTATGGACTGCGGCAGACAGTGTATATGCACTGAAATACCACATGCATAGAAGCCTGGTGGCTTAAAGATGTACATTAATTCAATGGTCTTATTAAATATCACTATTATCACCATATAACCATTTTACCCCTTTTTTTAAAAATGTAACACATTAACGTTCACGTTTATTTCAACTGACTTACTTTGAACATTTATCTGAGCACTTTTTTTTACAAAAGTAAATGTACTTCTACTTGAAACGTCTCTTACTGTAAGTCACACACAGTAGTCTCAGTAGCATCACTGTTTGGGTTACTGTGACATCGAAGTGTTTGTGTGCGTGCAGTGTCAGTACTCCTCCTTATAAGGAGGCACGAATGCAGAGTCTCTGAATGCCGACCATGGCTGGAATAACAGAAATCCCTTGGTAAATACACACAGTCACACACACACAAACGGCGACGCACACGTATTCTTAGTAATGACAGCAAAGAATAACAAGTCCATTATTCTGAGGAAAAGGAGTGGAGAACATGCTTATACAAAGAAACAAAGGCTGCTACAGTGTCGCGCACGCACGCACACACAGAGAGAGACAGAGAGAGAGAGAGAGAGAGAGAGAGAGAGAGAGAGAGAGAGAGAGAGAGAGAGAGAGAGACGGGAACACCAGTGTCTCTCTCTTTCCCTTTGCTATAAATAGCCAAACACACACTGGTCCAACATTTACCTACACAGGGCCTTTTGTTTCTACAGTGACAAACACACGCGCACACAAACATTCAGGATCTCGGTGACGTCACCTCCAGTTTCCAGTTGTGGGTAAAGTGGAACGAAAAGATGCAAATGAAAAGGCAAGAAAAAGAAAAAGGTGAAGGGACCAAATATAAAGAAAGAGGGTGACAGGGAGGATGTGACCTGCTCTGCTTGATACGATCCGTCTGTGAGTTGGTTGATTCTCACTGGGCAACACAGTTAAGCCACTGTTAATGACTTCTAACTGTCACCCAGTGACCACTTTGATAAAGACCTTTTTCCTGCTTTGCTCACAGCTCTACAGAAAGTGCTACTCAGTGATTAGAGCTTGCAAACAGTAGCGAGAGGGTCAGTCACTGACGTAAGACCAGAAAGGAAAAGGCATGGTGGAAAAGCCTCCATACCGGGATTAATATTCCCTTCCGACTACTAACTATGTTTTTGTCTGTTCAAGATGTGTCTGTGGCATTGTAACAAAAAATAGTCTAATTTACAGACACACAAAGTAGTCTTGACAACTGCTCGTCCAAAAAACAGACCCTGCCCTTCATTGTCGGGTTCACAGCAACAATACCCGCAGAGGTTGATGGCAATCGGATGAGCTGAGGATACTAGAAGACATTGGTATACACAGCACTCGTCTCCGTGGTACAAATCAGAAAGTGTGGCTTGTAAGTGGATTGATTGTGGATTGTAGGTGTAAGTGGAATTTGACTTTGCTTTATTATATGAATAATAAAGATTGCTGCTGCATTTTCAAAAGTGACTTCCCTAAATGCATTATTAATAATTAAGCCTCCGGACGCAATTGGATAGACCTACAACCAGTGAGAGCAACGAATCATGTGACGTCTGTTGAGCGACGCGAAAATGTCAACAGACTAGAGCAGAGAGGAGACGCCTCTGATGATGAACCACTGTTGTTTTGTGGGAGTAATTTGAAGATATCGGATACAAAAGACGTTTCTCTCCGCGTCGTGGTATAAACCCCGCCCATTGCCAGATAATTGGTTTTGAGTCTGGCAGAGCAAATGAAATGAGCTCCCAGAACAGGTCTGGGTCCCAGGCTAGTGTTTAGTGACACCTCAGCGGTAGACCGACATGAAACTAGGTCCTTCAGTTGACTCTTTGACCTCTGACTCTGCTGCCCAGTGAGCGAAGGCCAAATTGTAAAATGACTGATAATAACAAAGTTTCCATGTAGGCAGTGCGACTCTAAGTCTTGAACCACTGTAGTGGTTTAGTCTCTGGACCTCTGCAACCACAATGATTCTCTCTTGGGTCTCTCAGAGTTATTTAAGACGCTAATGTTTTTAGCTCTCTTGAAAGTGTCATTATGTTACAGTTCATTACATCTGCGTGTAATACTCGGAGAAGAATAACAAATCTTCCTCCGGTGGTTGTGATTCTGTGTTGATTCTATTTAAATAAATTTCTTTCTGTACAAACAGAGCTGGGAAGGCATGTGCTAGAATAACACAGAGCATGTACACACAGTGTACATTTAGGCAACAGCGCCGCGAGAGAGCATGAGATAATGTGTTTGCCTTGAGAAGGCCGACAGGAAATGTTAAAAAACAAATACAATAGCATCATTTAAACTTTGTTAGTGCGGGAGTGAGGACGATTTTTTTCTGATCTTCCTTCCACGGTTCAGAAGGAGCAGGGCTTCAAACTACTGCAAACAAAACGTATCACCATCAAATAAGCTGTGTACATAATTCATTTCAAAGGTGCAAATAGATTTTTGGTAGAATTGGAGCAAGATGTTGCAGGACTTGTGGGACACGTGGTGTTCTTTTATCAAGTTGTTCTTTAAAGGCATAAGGAATAAGAAATGCATTACATATCTAACAGATGTTTGATGCTATTTGTGGCTGGCAATTTTCAGCGATAGCCAATCACTTTATATGTGCATTTTGCAACTGCCTCTCTAGAGTCCTTGCTGTTAGTGGTGTTCACCAAGTTAAGTACCTATGAACAAAAGATTAAGGACGTGATGCATAACTCAGAAGACAACATGAGTTCCCTGACTGCAGCTCTGTCTATGAAAGACATTGTTGAGACTTCTTTCCTAAAACAAAGTGATGCACAGATCATACTGTCAAGATTATGGTCTGGCTTTGTATGAAAAGTGTCCTGAGATAACTTCTGTTATGATTTGGTGCAATACACAGGGGGCTTACAGCTATAAACAAGTTCAAATTAAGTCTAAGACTTTTTTTAAATCCACATGAAATGAAATTTAAACTAGACTTGCAATGGAAACGCATCATTCCCATTCCACTTAAAACATTTTAAACTTGCATTTCCCCGGAATAATGAATAAACTAACTGGCAGACTCGCTAGAAAGGCATTTCTAGCTGCACTTAACCAGAAACGGACTAACGACATTTTTTGTGGTGACCATTGGTGGTGACAAGTCTAAAAAAATAAAGACACAGGCAATTGTAAAATTTTATTTTAAGAACCTGCGATGATGATAAATGATGAATTAAATAACTGACTTGAAATAACCTCAGGCTACAATTTGACTGAGACTGTACAAGAGTTGCTAATTCCAACAGAGTAGCTGCTCAAAGTGTGTAAAAGGTTGTGTTATCAAAATGTTACTAAACCGGCAGTAACCACAGGTGTCTGTCTGTCTGTCTGTCTGTCTGTCTGTGTGTCTGTGTGTCTGTGTGTGTGTGTGTGTGTGTGTGTGTGTGTGTGTGTCATTATGTAAATCGCCAACAATGCAGTATGTCACTTTCCGGCTTGCTTGAAGAGACCGTTGGGACTGTACTGATTTATCTGAAAGATTATGGAGATTAGGCACATGCTCACGTACATGTGTGTGTGTGTGTGTGTGTGTGTGTGTGTGTGTGTGTGTGTGTGTGCGTGCACATGTGACTGACAGTGAATGAGAGAGAGAGAGAGGGTCCATCCCACGATCTGGCATTTGGTCAATTCCCTCCCCTTTCTATTCTATTTTTGCAAACATATGTTCTGCTTAGTCAGGACTGGTTCTACAGGTAAAACAAGGATATCTTTCTCTCTCTCTCTCTCTTTCTCTTTAATTCCCTCGGTCCCTCACTCCCTCCATACCCTGCATGGAGTGACAGAGTGAAAGATGAGGAGACAAACACATAAAAACGGTGGACAAAAGGAATAATGAATAAGAAACAAAAAGACAAAAAAAAGTAGACACACCAGACCGCAAATGGGGGGAAGAAAGTCAAAAGACGAGGAGGGCGAGTCTTTAACAAGCTGCAGACACGTCTGGTCACTCTCTGCACACCGAAGGCGAGCTGACAGGCACTCAGGCTATACAAAGTCAACAAGCGACGGGGCAGACGCCACCACTTTGTGTCTTGTTTCACGTCCCGATATAGCTACATAACCTTCCTCTGTTTTGACTGGACAGCGTGCATGAGTGTTTCTCAATCACACAACACCTTTTACAGGCAACAGCTCCTTTCAGTAACAGAGGAGATGTCGTTACCTCGAGGTATCTGTGAGATTGATGATAAAACAAGGTCCTTTCTTCTCTCTTTCTTTGGGCTACCTTATAAAAAGAAACATGGGTGATGTGTTTCCTGTCAGTAGCAATTCAAAAATAGTTACATACTTGGGAAAACTGCTTGATCTTTTGCCAAATAGATAAACACAAACACACTGAAGCAGGAATTATTAGGCTGGGTATTAAATATCAGCTCTTAACGGGACTTAAAAACAGTTTCAGATAATAAGTTTCATATTGATGTTTGACTATATTCTTTATCGTTTTATTGTCAAACCTGACATTAATCATCATCATTAATTATACTCGATGATTATTTGTTACACCTTATTGATGGGTCAGAGATAAGTCCGAAATAATGAAACAGACCAGTCACAAACTAAAAGAGAACATGGCTGTAATATCTCTTAAATAGCTTTTGTCAGACCAACAATCTAAAAGTGTTATATCTATAAAGCAGCAGATCCTTCCATTGTTACCGATTTATGACGATCAACTGATTTATTCATTGTTTCAGCGCTAAATATTGCAATTAAAGCAAAGCAGAAGTTTAGCCCAATCTGCTGCCAAATTGAGAGTTGGACATTGCTGAAATCTTATATTCCTCACTTCCTCAATTTAGTAAACCAAAACCTCATCTTTACGCTGAAGGTGCATTTTATAGCTTCCTCTATACATTGGACAGGAGAAGGAGATTTGACTAGAAGACATTTGCAGAGAGTTGAACTGCTATTATACCATATAAACCTGAAAATTAGCAATTTGATATTCTTTCTTTTTTCAATTTAAAAAAAAAAGAGACAAGGGACTTGCCCTCTGGGAGTATTAAATGCTAAAACTTTAACTTGTCAATGTCTTTCATTTGATTACATTTTTCCAATAAGATCACAAAACACTGTATTAACACTTTGGATATATGGCTGCCTTCCCAAAGGAACAAACAGGATGCTCAACAAACCCAAAAATAGCAGCGATCCCAAAACAGCCACAGTTACTGGGCAATAACACAAACAGGCCGATGTCAGTGGCCTCCTACAGCCGCTCTCACAGAGAAAAGCTCTCATTCACATTGAAGGTGCATTTCAATTCATCTGTATGGTAATCATGGCATGGAAGAACGTGTTTGTGTGAGAGAAAGGGTAGGCGTTACTGTGATGTTACGCAATTTTGGTTGATCTGTGTTCATGTTTTGCATGTGGTGTGTGTGTGTGTGTGTGTGTGTGTGTGTGTGTGTGTGTGTGTGTGTGTGTGTGTGTGTATGTGTGTGTACGTGTGTGTGTGTGTGTGTGTGTATGATGGTAACAGAGGAAGGTTGATGTATAATGCAGCACGGCTCCAGTTTCTTAAGTCCTCACTGAGTTTCCATAAACATCCAGGACTGCTGTCTGTTAGGTCAGCAAGCTCTCACACACGCATGCACACACGCACGCACGCACCTTGTACCGTGTTGCTATTGTTAAAACAAGTGTAGTAGTAAGTGAGACAAAGAATTAATGAATTAATTTCTCTCTCTCTCTCTCTCTCCGTACTGCACGCTGGACTGATGAAGCTCGACCAATACACTTTGTCATGCTGGCAAACAGCAGGCTTCCAGTGCACAGCAAGATCTGAGCCGTTTGAAACAACAGTTTAAAATTGTCCACAGCAACAACACAAAAAAACTGCCCATGCAGACACAGACACATTAATTTAAGAATAAATAAAGTCTAGGGTACATACCCGTGTTTGTCTTGTAAATATCCGGCTGTGTGAAAAACCCCAGTAGCACTTCTGCATCAGCTAACAGCAGGATCTATAATTAGACGGAGAGCTCCACTCCCCTCCAGTCATCTTTTACTGTCGGCCACATCCTCTTTTTCTTTAACTCCTTCTCTTTCTTCTCCTCCCTCCCTCCATCTCGCTGCAGTATCTCTGCATTGACTTGTTGATGGTGTGTGACGGCAAACTGTTGATTTCATCATTTCATTCACACAACAGTTGCACCTTGCTTGGGAGCAAAAGGGCTTTTTGCAGACTTCTTTTAAAAATAGTTCTTAACTGCCTTTAACTGACATCAAGAAAAAGGTTATGAAAAAATTAAGTGATGATACATACGACCTCTAATGAAGCATTTTACAACTTCACAAGCCTTTACACTTTTTAAGGAGCCTGTTGCTCAAGAACCATTCAACATCTGTTACACTCAAACTTTTTTTTAAAGTGTCACACTGACACTTTATGACCGTGAGCTCTTGCCACTGTGGGATGTTAGCCATCCATCCCATAAACAACAGGGCCCGTAACCGTGGTAACAGGGGGGGCGGTCAGGCCAGCAGGAAGTTGAGTCTATAAAAACACAACAATGCGAGAACTAGGGTGGTTTCCTGTGTAAGAGCTCAGTTTAGACTCCCATTTCCTCCCCTCTCCTGCCCCTGCTGTTTCAGCGACGCTGCTGCCGCAGTGCCCTTGAGCCCTACGGCAGTCAAGATCCCCGCTGGAACACAGTGGAGTGTCTCCCTCGCCCTCGTTCTCTCACACGCTCACAGAAACACTCCCAAATCACTGTTCCTGTTCTCTGGATGTACGGCTTTGGAGAAGAGTTGAGCGCTTTAACATCCATTAACGACTCACATTAATGACTAACAGTGGCCCTGAAGGCAACACAGTAATGTGCTGAGCACTCACTTGCTCACAGAAACGCCCATTACTGGAACATGGAAAACTACCCGGTTGCCTAAACTAGTGACAATCCAGCAAATTGTGTTTCATCTATTTTTTGTTGTTTGTGGCACAAAATGAGCCTCAACAAAACGTATAAGTATGAGGGGTTGTTTTCTTACGTAAAACAAGTTAGCTTAGCTGACCTGGTTAGCTAAATTTAGCGTAAAGACAGTGTGGGGGGGGGGGGGGGGGGGCTGCTATTACATACAGATTTAAAAGTTCCACCTACCAGCACCTCTAAAGCTAATTCACTACTAAAAACTACAAGTGTAACAACAAGTTTTCACTGACATTTACAAACATAATGTTTCCAATGTTCAGAACCAGGTCATAGCCTGATATGCTTATAGCCTTTATGCTAAGCTTAGCTAGAAATCTCCAGGCTGTAGCTTCAAATACAGACAAACATGAGAGTGGTATCGATCTTCTCATTTAACTTTTGGCAACAAAATGGGGACAAGACTCCCCCCCCCCCCCCCGAAATATCTAAATATTATTTTTAGGTGCATATTTGTTTAGTTTTTCAGCTTGAATTAACAGAGGCCATGCACAACACAACCATGGAGTCATAGCTATAGTGCTAATTTGCATCTGTGGTCCCTGGGCAGGGAAATATAAAAGACAACACAGTATAATACAACACTACAACAATTAACAGTAAACAACTGACTTTACATAAAGTACATCAAATCATCATATGGTTCCAAGGTCAATGATCACATAACTGATCGGTCTTGAGCCATGTTTTTAATGCTGTTTAAAAAACCTGAAGCTTGTGCATTCTCTGACACATTATATGATAATGTCAGGAGTTTCCCATTTTTTTTCCATGACATACAGCAGGGATGCAGTCACTGTATGTTGAAGGTTACAAACACCAAAATGAGTCCGGATCACAACACAAATGAAGTGACTTCATTCTCTGCTTAGGACGCCATTACATATCTTCTTTACATAGAAAATAGTTGTTTGCTGATAAAATTTTGTATATGAAGCCTTTATGTTTCACTTACAATCACTGCCAAAAGCCTATAAGACAATACAATTTGACATTATTTCCTGGTGTGATTCATTTCAGCAGACAAGTTACTGCTTTTGCAATAGTTGCTCACGTTGAATTTGGGGGAAGTGTAGTGGTCTGTTTCTGCAGACATTCCTGTACCTCTGTCGGTCCACCTTTTTTTTTCACAACGTGACAGCTGTCTCTATAGATCCTGGGTTTGGATTTCATTTGAGTTATTGTAGGTGATGCCGTTTTGTTGCCTTTGCCTGTTCAGCCATGGCGAGTGTTGCCGCTCATGACGATACTCATGTTCTTCCTTACTTCTTACAAACAATGGTCTGGTTGTCTCATCCGGAATTGTAAAAGTCATCACTTCTTGTTAACCAAAGTTAAGTTCCCAGGAAAGACCAAGCAGATATATATAGTTTGGAGCAGCTATACTGAAAGCTACTGTTGGTATCCGTTGTTCTCTGCTGTTTGTAGCAATCGGTGTTTAGTCATGTTTATCAGTGAAGAAGTGATTTTTCCTCAGACAGAGTAAATGTGCAGGAGGGGTGGGTGGATTCACTAGAAAAAAAATCTACAGAGTTGCTAAATTGGCCTTGTGTAACACAGGATCTCTATGAATAGCCTGACAGTTAGGATCACATGCGCGCGTGTGTGTGCGTGCGATAGATTCCTCATATCAGATCTCACAATGGTTGAAATAATGATTTTGTCAGAGTAGGTTTTATTTAAGTAAAAGCAAAGTTTTTGTTGACAGATACAGTCAACAAATAACTGAAAAGGTGTCATTGTCATTCTTTCAGTTAAATTACGATTGTTGCCATCTGCTATATTGCATGAAAGGAATCAAGCTCAAGTATCTAAATCTGAACGAGGAAAAAAAATAAAGATAAATCATTCATGTTTCTTCTCTGACACACCGCACCTCTTCTCATTCCTCCTTGTCTGTCTCTTTTTTTTGCCATTCTGGCTCACACACACACACACACACACACACACACACACACACACACACACACACACACACACACACACACACACACACACACACACACACACACACACACACACACACACACACACACACACACACACACACACACACACACACACACACACACACACACACACACACACACACACACATTCCCTCTCATCTCCCTCTTTTGCTCACTTCTCTCTCTCCCTCCTTCATCCTGAGGAATCCACAGCTGTCACTCCCATTCAAAACCTCTTGTCTTCCCAAAGCAGCTGGCCAGACCATGGCGTGCGTGCGTGCGTGTGCGTGTGGACCTGCCTGCCTACAACTCTCGCCAAACTATTTTTATATTTATGATGTTGCTATGTTGGTTCACACTTGAGTGTTCAAGTGTAAATTGTAGAGCGTGTGGCTGTCGACAACTTTAAGAACTACCCTCTGCTGTGTGTGTATTTAGTGTGTGTGTGTGTGTGTGTGTGTGTTACAAGGATAGCATGATGAAGATGACCCTCTTCAGTGAGAACATCTTGCTGTTGCTCACATCTACAGAGGGTTAAGTGAGGACACGAGCAGCACCTAGATCATCCACATGAATTCTTTGGCTCCAGATCTTCATGTGAGACTTCTCTGAAGGAAAGTGTTTGGTTTTTTTTGGTTCTCATCTTGTACAGGGGGAAAAAATCCATGCCTAAACATTTATTTAGACTCCTCAATCTCATCTGTAATGTTTAATATAGAAATACTTCAGTCTTGGAGGTGCTTGCCTGCTTTCATTAGACATTGATTTTGGATTATTTACATTTGCCAGGATATATTTCCCTTTTGACAGCCCCTGTTGTAATGGGTGTGAGTTTGGAGCATGCAGGCAAAACTGGGAAAATACACGCTTTATGTAACTTTGTTTTTCGTAAAACTAACTGATGAAAATAATTACTTTTCATAATTTGTATGCAACATCAGCACATCTATTTCAATTATAGAGTTTCTGAAAAAATAACAGCAGCAGCTTCCGCTCAACAGCCATGCTGGTGGTACTTATGTTAGCATCAGCATGCTAACACAGGAAAATTATAGGGGCTTAAGTTACATCGATTCATCCTGTAAAGAACATGAATTCTACCAACTATATGTCAATACATCCACTAGTTGTTGATACAGCTCACTCAACAATTACAAAAGTCAACCTAATGGTGGAGCAAGAAAAAAACAGTCAGGGGATCACAAAAACATCCCAAAACAATGGGCGTCATTCTTTTGGGACGATGGATATCTGCACAAAGTTTCACGGCAGTCCATCTGATGTTGTTGGGATATTTCTGTCTTGACCGACAAATACTTTTCCATTAATGCCACTTCCTTTGCTAAAAAGAGTCACGTTTTTCATGTACTATGTCTGAGACTGCATTGCACTCAGGTTTATCACGGCTACAGTGAGTGCAGAAGCTTCTGGGGGTGAAATGACGGGAATTAAAAATTGCATCAATTAATAGAAAACTAACCGAATAAATGCAAAATGTATTTTCTTTTTACAGGTAAGAGGAAACCTTTAGTTTAGGACTAAGGTAGACATTTGGAAAACATTTATATTTGAAACATCCAACAGGTTCATGAATTTGGCTTCTTTCCTTGGTTCTCGGGGGAGTTTGTGTACATCCTGCAAGCTCATAAAAAAAGGAATCTAAGTATGCAATTACACCCTGCTCTGCTTCGACCAAACAGGTGCTTTAGGATTCAGAAGGTCCGCATGCCAACAATACGCCCATTTACAAAACACTTTCATAAACATTCCATGTGTCCCCGTATTCTTGTGCTTGACTCAGTGTTGCAATTTGCCCGAAGCTGGAAACTTTAGAACAACTCGCACACACACAGACACGCACTCACTCTCCTGTGAATACCTCTGTCTGTCAGAGAGGAGACACCAGGTGTGCTGTCCTGTTTGACAAATGACAAGTCCTCTTTCTGCAGCACAGACGACAGAGGCCCCCGACTAAGAGTTCAACTCTCTGCCTTGTTGACATTCTCACCTCAGTTTCCTTTCTACTGTATTCTGCTGTACACGGTGCACTGGCTCGCTGATGGATACAGCAAAAGCCTTGACACGGACTAATGACCATGCTCAACTGTAATTCAACCTTACTGGTGGTGATGATATATTGGTGTTGAGAACAGCGACGCATTTTGTCTATGGTTTGTTTTGGAATGATCAGAAGATTGAAGACGGTAGTTTTAGCAGCAACGCCCGTCATGAATGATCAGACAAGAAAAAGAGCGCTGACTATCAAGCCGTCTCTTGGGTTGAAAGTGAGTTGTCTCGATCGTGACACACGTAAGGACAAGCTGCGTCTTCATGTCACGTGACGCATGTGCCAATCTTTGACATTTTTCAGACTCTTGACTCATAGTATTCATACTTTGATACTTTTTTCCTCTGGTGCTGCCCTCCTCGGGGAGAACATTAACTTAAAAGTCATCCGTTTGAAATGATGAAGACACTAGGCACTTCACACTGGGAGAAAATGATTCTCCTGCACGTGCGGTAATGATCCGCAAAGCAGTAACAATCGCTCTTATCGTATCTAAGCGTTTTGTTGCTGGTTTCATCCGTCAGGAATGTGAAGACACTGTGGGACACTGTAGAGAAACAGGTACTGTGGAGATGCCCTTTGGCAAAGCACGGTTTCCTGTAGCTGCTGCGATACAGCTGCTCAGCTGCTCAGCAGCAGAACTGGTCGTGCAGTAGCTATCAGTGCAAATACACAAAACAATTATACTTTTGGTTTCAATTTGTGCACTCTGTCAGCCTTTCTGCATAACTTCAGCTGTAAATGTGAAATGTACATCTGTCCAGGCTTTCCCTCCCTCTGCCACACACACGCGCACACACACACACACACACACTATCCTGCTCTCCTCTACATCAAACACATTCTCCACATTTCCCAACACAGATAAAGCCACTCGACGCAGCAGCTCACTGAAAGGGATCTCCCCTCCTCTTTATCTTTTATAAACACACAGACACACAAATATCAGTCCACCTTTATCATCACACACAAAGCTCAAAAAGTGTAGTCACACTTCTTGCGTAGAAATTCGACGGCGGATCAGACGGACTGAAGGTAACGGCACATCTCTTGCTTAAGCGTTCATTGTGTTAATCTCCTCTTACACAAACTTAGCAATACTAAAGGTGGAATGATTTGAAATGAACTGCATGCATCTCGCTGGTTATCAGAGGGGAAAACAGTGGCTCACGAGCACAGTGGTGAGTGGGTGACTGACACTCTGATAGCCTATGCGAGTGATGGAGATTGGTAGCTACAAAGAAAATCCCACAATCTGCAGCAAAGGCTTTTTCTGCTGATAAGGAGAAGTGTATATATCTGCTTATCCTGCTGTAGCCTAACTTTACCCTGACACAAGCTCAGCAAAATTACACACAAACTTGTGTCAAAATGAAGTTCGGGATGAAGAAAGCTACACTTCAAATTCACTTTCAGATCGACCTCTAGAATAAATGCCTCCAGTAGGGCTGAACGATAAATTGCATTTGATATAATATTGCGATATTATAAAACACGATTTTCTAACCGCAAGGGACGCAATTACACGGGTCACGTGATACGTGAGCGAGTGGAGCCCTCGGTTCCAAAACAAGCATTAGTCACACTGCACTAACCTGCTGCGCAATGGCCTCAAGTTCGACAGAACAGTCGTAAACTGATACAGCAGAGACTTTAGTCTCGAAGGGGAACAGCACGTTGGTTTTAAAAAGGACGATGCTGCGCAGCGTCAGGTGTTCTGCACAACATGCTGCGCTACCGTTGCTACTACACGGGGCAACACCACCAACCTGTATCAGCACTTGGCACAGAGCCACAGCGGCTACATGACGAGTGTCGGCCAACAAGTCAGTGACAGTAGTGACGAACACAGAACCACAAGAGAGTTGTTTGAGACTGTTACTCCGTATGAAAATGTCTCACGTGGCACCTTGAGGTGACGAACACCACGACTATTCCCTTGTTAAAGAGACAGACTGCTAACAGAGAGAGAGCTCTCTCCCCTTCTCCTCTTCAACACATCTAGCTCTCTGTCAGTGTGTGTGTGTGTGTGCGCGCGCGCGCTAATTAGAATCGAGGCACTTTTTCTACCCACCAAAGTTTAAGACTGGTTTCAAAACAGATTGGACGATGCAGTGCTGGACTGACGTAACACCTTGAGATGGCCTGAGCACCTGACATTAAAAAACAACTTCAGATCCACTGGCAATAGGAAAACATTAATGAACTGAAGTGTGTGTGATGGGGTTAGCTGACAGGACTCCGACATTGGTCTCCATGTCTTACTTCATGCTGTTATTCTGATACAGCTTTACACCCTCACCCTCCACCACCTACCCCTCTCTATTTGTAAGTATACACTGTGAATCTATCTCCTCTTTTTGCCAACTTTTTCATCATACTTTTTATAGTATACTTTCAAAAGGGGATCATGTTCCAGGAAGGCAGCCTCATGAATATGCACAGTCACACTCAGCTGTCTGCACAGACAACAAAGGAAGAAGACATTAACATTCCTGCACATGCTCTCTGGTCAGGGATGAAAAAACACACACACACACACACACACACACACACACACACACACACACACACACACACACACACACACACACACACACACACACACACACACACACACACACACACACACACACACACACACACACACACACACACACACACACACACACACACACACACACACACACACACACACACACACACACGAAGATGTATATAGTCGGGGAGAGGAAATAACAAATCACAAGAATTTTTTAATTAAATAAATACATTTAACCCTAACCCTTTGTTACTAATTAAAATTATTTATTACCATTACTTATTACATTTGCCATTATATTCATGAAGAATAAATATTATTTATTTGTTCTCTATCATACTGAATAAAACAGCTTGGTCTCTTATAAAACTGATGGGCAGCTTTTACCATTCATTTCTAAATAATAGATATTGATCATGAAAACAATAACCATTGTGTGCAGTTAGATTGACAAGGAGTGTTAGCAGAACTAACGCTAACCCACACTACATTCTCCAAGTGATGATAATGACCTCGTTTCCAGTATCTCAGACCACAAGCAGCACACATTGATAAAAGCTGCAGGTAGAGAATTTGAAATTTCCTTCACTTTGCAGGAAAAATAGCAGACACCTTGTGTCCTCCTTGTGATATTGCACAAATTCCACATTTCCACCATGCGCATTCCAAAAAGCCGCCTTGGAGAAACCCGTCTACAAACACCCCGGCATATGCACACGCACAAACGCAGACGCTAAACAAACACACATTGTCTCTCACTCACACTCAACCGCCCAGAGGTGTTAGAGCCTTGACCTGTAAACCTCAATGCAAGAACAAGAACATTACGCACGCACGCACGCACGCACGCACGCGCACGCGCACACACACACACACACACACACACACACACACACACACACACACACACACACACACACACACACACACACACACACACACACACACACACACACACACACACACACACACACACACACACACACACACACACACACACACACACACACACACACACACACAGAGTCAGGTGTAAAGTCGGGAGTCAATCCAGATGAAAGGAGATCCCCGTTACGTCTGCGATCACAACTGTGCCATCTGATCTGAGGTCAGTGTCAGTCACCCCGGTGATGTGGAGCCAATGTGGGCCAGCCATTACTACTCTGCTGCACTCCAGGTCAGACAATACAGCGGGGAGTCTGTTTTGGAAAACTTAAGGCTGACTGATGTGTGGGGCTGGCACTGGCGTTTTATCAGGCATCACATATCAGACTGTCAAATCATGTATGAGCGAGATGATGAGCATCTCTGACACTTCTACATCTGTGAAACAAACGTTTTATTCAACATTTCAATTTGCCAGATGTTTGTGGGAGATTTCAATGATGGGACCCACGAATTCTTCTTGTTACTGATGAGTAAGGTTGGATCAGATGGCCTTAATGAGCTACCAACCTTTTGAAGCTCACAGTTTGAAAGAATGAAAAACAAAAAAGTTTGGAGGAATTCAGGCAGAAATATTCAGTATCAATAGCTTCAGTATCAGTTTCTTCTCACAAGTCTATGAGCCTTAAGCCCATGCCGTTGTCCTAAGCATAAGTAAATATGTTTTTTGGTAGGAGCAACAGCACAAATCACCAGAGGCCAAAAAATGTTTTTCAGAGCCAAAGCTACTGGTCTACAGCAGTGGGTGGGACCCAGGTCCCCGAATACCACGGGAACAAATCCTTAGAAAATGAATTCCAGGACTTCAATAAATTGTAACGGGATTAAGTGTGTCTTTGTGCATATGAAAGAGAAAGAGAGGGACACACAAGTCCCGCTGGGGATACAGACTGTGGCTGGAGAGCAGTTACCCAGCCGACCACAACATGGAGCCTTTGGCTCAAAGGTTAATACAACGCAAACTGATTTGACACACTAATAAAACATTAAGGACAACGTTACTTCAGGCCACAACACACACTTACACAGCATCTCTCTGGCCCACTCACACCAAAATACTGTTAACGTGTGCAGGCTGTCACAGAGAAACACAAAAACACACACAGTGCTACGGGGCCCCTTGGAGAGTATTATATAACATTAGCGCAGACATATCAAGTGATTTCACGCACCTAGAAGCAGGACAATCTAGCCATTTGTTCGGCAGGTCAAAAAATAGCCGCCCCCCTTCGGTGGCGTCTACTGTTACTACCATTACTACCACAACTACTGCACAGCTTGTGTCCGCTCTGCAGTTTCGGTTTAAATGTCCCCACCGTTCAAAATCACCCTAATATATCAGCAGAGGTTAATAATACGGTAGCTGATCAGGGAAAAATAATTCAGTCGCTTATTTTTTGGAGCCAGCTGTCGAGAAATAATGACTTTATACTGTTCTGGAACAAAAGCTCTACACGCACACACACACTGGACTTTCAGGCTGGAGCACAATTTAGTGTTGAATAAACAGTGTGTCTCCAGTATGTTGTTCAGTGATATATTACCTCTGAGCTCAATGAAGACTGAACCTATTGATTAAATGTTAAAGTGCGGTCAGGTTACTCCAGGTTAAACAGTCGCATGGAGAAATGAGGAACATTAGTGGCAGAAAAAACAACATTAAACCAGAGTTAAGGCTCAGCAGGAGCTCTGTGGAATGAATGTTTGTCGCTCATTATATATAAATTCATATTTTACATATTTTGAAATCATGGGGTTCATTTAAATTGATATGGAAGATTTTAGAGTAGAACAGTTAATCGATTAATAAAATATTTGCCAACTATTTTGATAATCGATTAATCAGTTCAAGTAGTTTTTATGAAAAAAAGTCCGAATTCTCTGATTTCAGCTTCTTGAATATGAATCATATTCTGGTTTCTGTGCTCCTCTATGACAGTAAACTAAATATCTTATATGTGTGGACAAAAAAAACATATTTTTGGAGTAACACAATCAACATTTTTCACCAAACTGAACCAAACAACTAATCGATTAATCGAGAAAATATTCGAAAGATTAATCGATAATGAAAATAATAGTTAGTTGCAGCTCTAGAACATTTATACATTTTGTTTGATATTTGAATGAGATTAAATTTTTCCTTTTCAAATGTGAATTATTTTTGTCTGTGCTTTGGACTGTTGGTTTAACAAAGTGAAAAGAGGAATATGTCTTATGTTCAATAACTGAACTTTGGGAAACTGTGATGGGCATTTTTTTAAATAATATTTTATGACTTTTAAAGTTATACAGCAAATGATGAAAAAAAAAATTCAGTAGACAGAGTCATTAGCCACAGCTTTAATCAAACATATTCTTCCACGCAGGTCCTCTTTAAGTTCCCAGACTATCCACTGTGACTAACTCTAACTCCACCAGTATCAAGCAAAGCACCCGGATCAGCTGAGAATATAGTGCTTGGACACCAGGATGAGGAAGAGGATATGTGAGCTATAACAACCATGCCTGTTGTTATCTGTGCCTTGAGTTTCTCCCTACACTGGTTTATTAACCAAAGAGGATGGAATGAAAGACATGTATAAGGAGCTCAAGGAGACAAATCTGCCTCTCTCTTCTGAAATTGCATTTTATGCGGATATTATTTTCATATAGAGATTTGTATAAGAGTATAACATATAAGGAAAACAATATTTTTAACATATTGTATATATATATATATTATAAAAATATTGTTTTTAAAAAACAATATTTTTAACACTAGAGTTATGACTTGAAGTGTGAGCTCAGTGTGTTATAGTGTGTATTTGTGCAGCTCGACATGATGCTGATAGAGAAGACAGCGGCAGGAGAAAGGGATGAATCGTGACTCTGGGTATGCAATATTGCATTTTACAAGTAGTTGCTCACAAGTAACAAGCAAAGAATTGTGAGCTACTTGTCTGCAGGGTACATTAATTATCCCTGTGTGCACCCCCTCCTAAGGTATGGAAAGTACAGGAGATAGACCGCAGTATAGTCTTCAGGTGGAGAGCACTTTACTTTTTACTTTTTGTTTGAGTTTAAAGAAATAAGTTTTAGAGTGTCCGCACAAATACTGAGAAGAAGATAGGACAGTATACGTGAGCTGCAGTCCCTGTGGTCTTCAGGACCAGTTTTCATTGAAAGGGTTGCTTGAGCTGTAGAACGCTTAAAAGCTTTAATGTGAGTTTATATGTGGATTAGAGAGGAAGACAAAAGGAGAGGGAGCCAGTGTTAGTTATCCTGCGTGGACAACACACATGTAATCAGACCCTGTGGCCATGTCCATGACCTCACTGGGTTTTTTCCACAGGCGCACACACACACACATGCGTGCATTCACAGGGCACACAGTGGCTCCTCGGGTAGGTCACAGTCAGCGCAGCCTGGCACAGTGAGCGCAGACGTCCATTCAGAGCGTCATGCATTGTAATCCTACACAGTGTGATCACACAGGCATGCTTCACAGTAGGAGAATGCAAATCTAAACAGAAAAGGCAGGACACAAAGCAGCGGCCCGATGACTTGGTTCTGATGGGTGGGGCAACGTATCAGATACATTTTGACGTCAGGCTGAAGAAGAAAGGAGGTTTGCATGTTTCCCATGCGAGTCAGCGCCAAACCAAGCAGAGTGTCGCGGTAATGTTTCTGAAACGTGCCAATCGGCGAGGACAGGCAGAGGGGAGAGACGTTTGCAACGAAGGTGGAGAGCATGTCACAGCTCAAGTTCACATCCTGCATCGCAAAAGTCACTGTTGACATTTTCATTATCTACTCACGACCACATTCAGAAACAATATGATAACAGGGGACATAATTTGTAAAAAGACACAGTAGGATAATAACAGACGTTGATGACGCAATGATTGACGTGAAACAAGTTTTGTAGTGTTACACACATTTGTAGGACTACTTTGACACATGTACACACACAAACACACAATTACTGCATGACCTGCAGCAAAACCAGATTTCTAAACTCTCACATGAAAAAACACTGCAGACCCAGTTCGTCTTTCCAACTAGGCCAACACCTGTTCTGCACTTCACTGCAGTCCTCCGAGTCAAACAGCTTAGATCATTCCGTACACTGCACTGGAAAAACCACTGTCACCCAAAACTGTGCAATATCTGTGTGTGTGTGTGTGTGTGTGTGTGTGTGTGTGTGTGTGTGTGTGTTTGTGTGCTGTGAAAATGTTTTTGTAAAGAGGACAAGATGTAGTCCTGAGGGTGTTCACTGTAGACTGGCAGCATTTTTTTCCACGCAAATGTTTCAGCACCAATGGTGAACAAGTTCAACAGACTTTTGTTTAACTAAAATGTCAAAGAGCCACAACACGACTACTCAATATGCTGGTATTTAATCAATTTCCTCAGGAGATTAAAAGTCCTACCTGCCACTATGCGAAATATGATGTCCTGTCTGTCCGCCTTTATGATGTTCCGAGAGGTGTCGATTCCATCTGCAGAAACACAAAAGTGAAAAGTGTTTTTTTTTTGTTTTTTTAAAGAAAGAAAGCTCATGAACAAACCCAAAAGCTCAGAGGTCCCAAACTGGATCCAAATCTTGTTGCTGCTCATTTGAAATTCTCCTTTCGCTTTGTCGGAAATGTCAATAGCAGGCCCCCTTTAAACCCCCCCGAGGTGTTCTTGTGATGCAAGAGCCACTTGTCAGGTCCTATTTGAGCCCCAGGTCTGGATAGAAAGATCACACAACGCGTGTAAGCCGGTAGAAATGAAACACACACACACACACACACACACACACAAATTAAAAAAACTAAGTCGGGCAAAAACAGGGCACGTGCTTTTTTGAAATATTCCGAAATAAGATGTGTACGTGTGTGGGTCATGTGGTGGGGACCTACATATGTATAGACACTAGTCACTTTATGGAAAACAAAAAGCAAGTCCCCATGAAAATTCTAAGGGGCATACATGTTTCAAGTTTAAGGTTAGGATTAGGGTTAGTCAAGTACAAGTAATGTTTAGGTCTCCAGGAAATTAATGAATGAATGTGTGTGTGTGTGTGTGTGTGTGTGTGTGTGTGTGTGTGTGTGTGTAGTAGTAGGCCCCTACTGGCCAACATCTGCTCAGCAGCGAAAACCGCATGGGGTCAGACACAAGGGCCAAAAAAGTATTTAAAAAAATAAAAAAGGAGGAGGAGGAGGAAAAAAAAGTGAGAAATGAGTGATAAGAGGAATTCAAGGTTCGCGTCCAACACAGGCCCTCGAAACAAAAGGGCCAACGAAACACTCGACACGAGTGACTCTTATCCTGATGGACAGAGTCGTTTCTATACGAGATCCTTGTACAATAATAATAATAATAATAATAATAATAATAATAAAATACATCCGCGCCTTTTAATAAATACGCACTTTTCCACGGCCGTGGACGCGCATGTATCCCACATCGAGACGAGACCGCTGACACGAACCCACACAGACACGGGATGCAGTACACGGTTCTGTACAAAGCATTGAAAGTTGTTGCATTATAGTGTTTCTTTTGTTTTCTTTTGTTTCTTTCTTCACCCCAGGAGCCGACGCTCGCCTGTGTGCGCGTGCGCGATTCATTAAAAAAAAGCGGTGAAAACACCTGCGCAGGTAGCGCGCCGCTGCCCCTGGCCGTTCAGAAGTCCCATAGACAAAACACCGCATTTAAGAAGTCAAGTGTCGGACACTTCCTCCAAACCCCCCGGGGCCGTGCGCACACGCAGCGGACCCCAGTCCACCGCCGGTGCGCGTCGCCTCTACTGTACCTTTGTGTACGACCGCGACGAAACAGCCTCTTGACGCAGCCTCCGCACGCCGAACACTTTGGGGGATTAAAATCCAGCGAACGTCGAGCGGATGCCGGGTGCCCCAGTTCCGTGTGCGCCAACCCCCCGAAGAGAGAGATCGGAGGGCGGTGGTGGGGTAGGACAGCCTCTGCCGACGGGGAGGTGATGGAGGAGTCCGCTGGTGTTGTCAGCAGACGGTGCCACAGCGGAGGGGGGGGGGGGGAGAAAAGACACTACGCGGAGGCAAGTTGCAGAAAAAGAAAAAAAGTCCGGCCCCCTCAAGTCCTGCCCCCTCCTCCTCCTCTTCTTTCTACTTCTACTTCTTCTTCTTCTTCTACTTCTTCTTCTTCGTCGTCTTCTACTTCTTCTTCTTCGTCTTCTTCTTCGTCGTCTTCTTCTTCTTCTTCTTCTTCTTCTCCCGCTGACAGAAATAGCGAGCAAGGCGGGCCCCCACCAAAAATAGAGCCTCGACTTCACGCGGCCCTCCAGGACTGTTGTCCTCCCCGCAGCCGCCTGGCTCCCCGTGCGGGGCACCGCGCTGTGGCACCACCTGCTGTCAAAAAGCACAGCGACTTCAAACCGCCGCTGTGGCGGGACCAGGCCCGGTGGCGCGACTCCGGGGGCCCCGCCCCCCTTCATCCCTCCGGAGGTCCCCATGTCAAAGCAGGACCAGTTCAATTTCACTGTTTTGTTCAGCCCTTGAGCGCTGGGATACGACTTCCCAGGGCTTAATTGAAACGGGTTGTGTTGATGAAGGAGACAAAAAAACTTCTTCTTGATTGACAATTAAGTTTGATAGAGTCAGCATTTTGTCCACAAATGCAAAGATATTTAAAAGTGAAACCCCACTTCAATGGATGGAAGAATGATCTAATTTTGATTCACAAAGTCTCTTCGATATATGACTCGAAACTTTCTGCCTTACTTGACTTGTTTACTCCAACGGAATACAACTCTCACATTTTATCTTTCATGTTTTGTCTGTTTGTTTATTTTCTGTTTATTATATACTGTAGCAACGCGGAAGTCGTTTTGTACAATTGAAAATGTGCCTAATTGTTTGTATTTGAACTTTGCACAATAAAAAAAAAAAAAAATTAAAAAAAACTTCCCAGTGCTTTTACGCACTGGACTCTCCAAATGTTTTGAGATGATGATTCACATTTAACCATTTTTATTATGAGAAAATGTTTCCCTGAATTACAATGAGACAGTGGCCTAATTCTTGTCAGGGTGAAACAGCATGTAGAGCTGGTATGAGATGAAACACATGTTATGGGTTGGCTCCCTTATATCAACTCGGCCATGCAGTGATCTGGGCATTACATTGGTCCCTGAGCTTAAACTCAGTCTATACATCAATCAATGTTTGCTAATGCTTAATGACTGGCTGATGAAAGCATAATAGTATTGAAGAAAGTATTTTTTAATTTTTTAACATTTTTGGTGTGGTTGCATGTTTCTGCACCAAACCATGTTCTCAGGAAACAAAAATCTTCTCTTGAACTGAGTTTGGTTTCCTTTGTAATTTTGATTTCCTGCCAGTGAACACGTTTTTGCTTCCTATTGGCGGCAGTTATCAAAAAAAAAAGAAAACCCACACATGTGAACAACAGTCAACAAATTATTCACAGGACAGAATTAGAATTAATATGAGGCTTTCACTACAGAGAGCGACAGGTGAAATACACTGTTCTGCAAAAGCCATTTCACGAGAGATCCCATTATTTGGATTCAAAATGTTTAAATATTTCTAACACTGCTACTATGTTATGTTTCATAACGTAAAAACTCGCAGGCTCACATTGTATCGACCACCGCACTGAACGACCAGATCGCGTAAAGTGAGAAATGAAGTCTTCACATCCCCAACAGCAGCAGAAGAAAACCCGTCGAAAGCGAAATATTTGGAATAGCAACTGCGGGGCCCAATAACAATGTCATACAGTATTGTTGAGATGACTGTTCGCCTTACTCACTACTGCAACTTCAACTCACTGTATGACCTTAACGTTTTGTAATCTATGAGATTAAAACTGCACTTAGTTTGTATTGTAGGATTAAAGATTCCGGATAGAATCTAAGCTAATATAAGTCTGTTATGAAACACAACACACCCATGTTCTCATGTTATATACTGTAGGTGACTGGTGTACGAAACTGTAGACATTTCTATGCAGTTTTTGATTTGTTGCGCTGGAGGATTTGTTAAAAATTGAGAAAGCAGAGAGCCGCCACATGAGCAGCCCAGGCCTACTGTCACTGCAGTTTGTAAGAACCAGAGCACCTCTGGCATGTCGTCTAAAGAAATCAACGGTTTGATTAGATGCGGAAAACCAGATATATATGTTCACTGGATATTCTTATCTATGGAAAAAGGCCATTACAGTATTTGTAACCATGGTACAGAATATGCTAAATCCCTGAGCACACTGAAAAAAAGAAGGTGTGTCTGTTGTTGTTAAAATAAAGGAAGGATTCTGCTTCCTGCAGAAATGTATCAAAAACATTTTTTTTTGTGAAATATATAAAATAAATAGCCAAATTGTATTTCTCTTTTGATACTACTGTACTTAAGAGGACTAGTGTAATTTAGAGCAGGGTTTTACAGTCACAACATCCCTACTGTAATCCTAAATCAATCATCATCAGATGTACATTATCATTATTACAGTTTACAGTTTATCACTACTGAAGCAGTGATTGCAGGAAACTTACAGTAAATGTTTTTACAGCAATGTACTTGACAGTTGCTGCCAGTTAATTAGTGTGGATATATTTTACAGTAGATTTTATTACAGTATCCGGACAAGACTCTAACATCATTTTTATGTCTGTTTTCTTTTAAGTCTTGTCCGGAAACCATAGAGGTGAATGAGAGACAACTCATTAGGAGAAAGATCTCAGGTCAAATGGGTGAAAGGATTTACAAACATTTATGGTCGAATGTGGTAAAAGGTAAAATATACTTCACCACCCTTCCTCTGACATAATGCTTATGAAGGTCGAGACATTATAGACATCATATTGGAGGTTTGATTGACTGAGTTCATTGGTTATATTAGTGTTTCTTTGTAACAATGACAGACAGACGTGTACGTTTAAACGTTTTGTAATTCATCCGTTGTCTTTGCCAGTGCACATCTGTACTTGCTGTCGTTGGAGATACAGCATCCTGTATGTGTTCAAACACCCAATGTGCGTACATTAGCTGGCTGTGGTGTAGCTTATATGACGCAGGACCATCGTTTTCATCCGTTTCTCACATCCAAGGTTTTCCTGGAATCGAGCAGCCGTTTGCAGCTATCGTCACACCGATACGTAAACAGAAGTGTGGTCAGGGCGATAGAGGTCCCCGCTAATTTCAACAGAAATCCTCAATTTTCTGCAAAGAGAAATTCTCTCACATCATAAAAGAGAGATCAGTAAATGTCCTTAAACACAAAACTCTTCACAAAACTTTTATGGATGAAGAAAAGGTTTACAATCAGAATAGGGTTAGGTTTAGAAAGAAATATCTTTTTTTGTTTATATGACAGAGGTACTTCCACCTCCATAGATTCCCTTCTTTTCTTACATTTTCTAAATTTGCCTCTATTTGCATAGTACAATTTCTTTTTTCATTTGAGACATACTCTGACATTTTTCATGAGTTTCACTCGCACTTCTCAGTGTTTTTCCCCTCAACCGTCCTTTTTGTTTCCACAGTGCACAAGTGTGTGTTATTCTTTTCTTTTTTTTCCGATCTCACCGTCACCCAGGTCAACAACTGATGTTTCAGACCAATACTGAAACCAAGAAGCGCGTCTTTGTCTGCTGCTGGTGGCTCTCCATCGTCCGCTCGCTCACCCTCGGGTGCCTCTGCGAACAGGGGGGAACCCAGCACACTTCCCAGAAACCCTCAGTGTGTGGGTGTAGAGAACTACATAACAGTGAGTGTGTGTGTGTGTGTGCATTGACATAAAGTGTGTGCAAGCATATACGTGTGTGTGTGTGTGTGTGTGTGTGTGTGTGTGTGTGTGCGTGTGCGTGTGTGTGTGTGTGGTTTGTCCATTCAATCACACAATCTACCATGCAGTCTGAATCACATCCGGTTTCGAGCTGAAAATAACAAAACCACAGGGTGACAGAAATGCAGTGCAGCAGGCAACCGCCCACAGGGACAGAGGAACACACACACACACACACACACACACACACACACATACACAGTCCGGCACTGGTCAGTTAGTATTTTTCTACAAAACAACAGTTACTTAAAAAGAGCTTTCTTTTACAGAGATGTGGCTCAGGGCTTATTTCCATTTTTTGTTATCTTCTAAACTAAAACATGCCTTTTTACACTCCACATTGTGCATACAACTTAATGAAGTAACTGCAAAATGCAGTGACTTCAAATACTATGAACGCACTGCCCATATACAGTATATGAGGTCTAATGACAAGTTGAATACTGATCAGGCCTTGCTGTGCACCTCGAACACAAAAGAAATCTTTGTTTAGTCACCGCAGTTATAAAGACAGTGTGGTCAGTGAGAAAACATTTAAGGGCCACAGCTTTAATGTCAATGTTCAGTGTCCGTTTACTGACACCGGTCCCACTTAAGGATACGTTTTGCTGAAATGAGTCTGTCTGAGGTGAGCTTTTCTGTCAGTACCGTATAGCGCAGGATGTGGTCGTGTGCTAAATAGGTGCTTCACACCTGCAGAGATGTGCTCCTGCTGCCACGCAACAATTGACGCAAGAAGCGATTCCTCACACAAAACGAAACACAAAAGATGGTGACAATGAGATTGCACAAGGCAGCGGTCGTGAAAATGTGTCCAGTGACGGCGGAGCAGCTGGGGTGTGAAACCTGAGCCTCACAATGTCTTCCGCATGTGTCTGTAGGACCAAATATTGAACCTATTAAGTTAATTCATGATGCATTCAAAGACATACGCATACTCAAAACACATCAGTAATGAAGAGCACTGTGTGTGGACTGAGCCTTTAACATTTGTGGGTCTGATACTTTATCTCCCATGTGCGGACAGTGCAGCGTTGTTAGAAAACACAGCCCAGGCGCTTGTATAAACATGAATGAGCCTCTTTTACGTAACAGAGCAGGGTATGACCCTTATTTCCACTAATTATGAAACACAGTGGTCTGTTTTAAAACAGCCTAAGTATAAGCATACAGCCAATATCTGTAAAACGGAATTAGTGGGGATAGAGGTTTTAGAGAGAAGGAATGGGGGGAGTGGGAGAAGAAGGGAGGGGTTTGGAAAGATAAAGGGCCCGTGGAGGAATAGAAGAAAAGTCAGGGAGAGAATAAGAGAACTTACACAGAGAGGTAGGGTGAGTTAGAGGGGGAGAGAAGGGGACAGAAGGGATGAGAGAAACAGAGGGAGAGAGAGAACCAGGCGGAGAGCGCTGGAATAATGTTTGGCCTTGGTCTGCCAGTGGGGTCCTTCCCCTTAAGAAGCCAACAGGAATGTGAGGAATGCTGCATGGGAAGAAAAAAGGAAGGAGTGGAGGAGAGGGGGAGAAACAGAGGAGGAGGATGGGAAAGAAAGGAAGGAAAGCCAAGAAGGAAAGGAGGAGGAGGAGGAGGAGGAGGAGGAGAGAAAAGCGGGGAATCCAGAGTGATAGATAGAAAGAGGGAGATGAAGGTAGGGAGTAATATGAGGAGGGGATAGGGTGTGGGGGGGGGGGGGGGGTAGACACTGAGGAAAAGGCTTATTATCTTTAGCGGGCTGAGTAAACATAAGAACAAAGAGGATAAAAATAATAAGGCTGGAAAATATTGAGGAGGAAGAAAAAAACTTGAGCCCTATTTGTGTGTGTTTTTATTTTTGTGCATGCGGATATTCATGTATGCACGCAGGCAGATGCTCGTGTGTGTGTGCGTGCGTGTTTCTACGCTCCGCATTCACGTGTGCTCGTGTGCGAGAGAGTCTCAGGGTGTGGTACCAAAACGGAGACTTTTCTTTTCCCCTTCAAAGTCTCTCTCTGCCAACGGCCTCAGCGGCAGAACAGTTTGCAGCTGCAATATCCTACAGAAAATAGCCGTTCTTTTTTCTTCTTCCCTCCCCCGCGTCGGACGGCTTCTTTTTTCATTTGTTTTTGCAGTAAAAGTCTGCTCCGGTCTTGTGGACGGTCAGTTGATAATCATGGGACGCAGACAGACAGGGGCTTCACACAGCCGCACGTACGCACACAAATCTTGTGTCGCTTCACGGGAGATAACGCGGACGATGCGTGGGTTTATTTAAAGAACTGAATATGCAGAATGCTGCGCTTGTGGAATATGACACTTCTAGACCACAAGAGAGTGAACTCATAACAGAAGTCGCAGCTGCAGCACTTGACCCACTAAGTCAAAACACAGTTCCGTTGTTTTACGCCGGCTGTAAAGCAATATTGTGCTGCAAACAATGTAAAACTGCAGGAACTGTGCTCTGTCGTGGAAATCGATGGTCTCCATCGAACCACCACGCCCGCCACAATATCCCATGGCATGGAAAGAAAAGCAACACACCAACCAGAGCAGGAGAAATGTTTTATGGCTATCAAATCTTACTTGATTCTCCCAGCTGTTTCCACGAGCGGCACTGGGAAACACCTGGCTGTTGCAGTTGGTTTTCTGCCACAGAACCAAACAGGACAAGGCTTCATGCGGCCTTGTTCGACCGCCTGAGACTCGCACAGACCAGCTCTGAAAACAACACGCGTGAACTTTATACGGCAAACCTCTGTTCTTTTTTTTAGCGGCTGCCTATTTAAAAATCCATGAAACAAATAGGAGCATTAACATTCATTTAGTGTACCTGGACATGCAAAATAATGAGTAATAATGAGACACTATACAGCTTAATGGGCCTTGTTCAGACTGCCAGCCACCAATTTTTTATATTATTATTATTTATTCAGATCGAGTTTTAGAAAGTCTGGACATTGAAATGTGATTCTAATCTAATCCTGACAGATGCGTCTCAGTCCAGACTCTCTGGCTGCGCAAATCAGATTTTAAGAGTGTCACTCACAGCGCCACGCACAACAACAACCTCAAATCCAGAGTGGCAGTACTTGCGTAGTTACTGATGTCTTTACCACAGGGACCCATGCAGATAGGCTGAGGATGTCTGGACAAACAACTCTGATCTGATCATGTGCAAATAAGGATGCAGACTGCCCAAGAAGATCTGATGAGCTGAGGCGAGCTGCTGGCTTCATAAGCAGCTTCTGTCACGTACAGGTTGTCATCTGATCCATTGTTAGGTACGTTTAAAGAAGGGGAGTCTAGAGTTCTAAAAAAAAAACCTCCCTTTGAGATGTTGGGTTAAAAATGTTGATTACAGCTGCTGCAAGATGGATGAATGACTCATTCTCAAATCCATTTCCAATCAAAAATGGAGCTTATTGGCAACTCTTTTGAGAATTGCCCAATCATTTATTATCATCCTAAACAATAATACATAAATTGAAAAGGAATTAATTATAAAAAATAACCATTCGTTGCCCTAAATGACTTAAAATTTACCACCAAATATGTAAACCACACAAAATCCCAAGGACCCAGGAACTTGATGAATATCAGCATCATTAGATTACTGTAAGCCCCTGACCCCGCCAAGGTCACCGTGGGATCCAGTGTTCCGACGCGTTCGTGAACGTAAATGCATGAAATGGCCAGATACGGGCACGCATTCCTCAACATAAAAAGGACACAATCATACATTCCCTTACAGGCTGTACACGCAAGCATGTTCTTGTCTCCATAGTGTGTGTTTGCGTGGGTGCGTGCAAGCGTGAAAAAGCAGAAAGACACGGGCAAGTGTGTGAAAACACTAGCCACACCGAAAGCCCCGGTGACATGTGCAGTCCACAGAAACACAATGGATCGCTGACAGACATTTTCCGCAGCAGAGCGACGGTGTCATGTGTGCAGTCAGCACTAACCAGTGATGAGGGGTTAAACATGAAGAAGTAATGTGACAATTTGTTTCCCCAGGGGCAGGCAGAACCATTTTTTTCGCGCACCGCAACCCCAGGAGTATTGACACCTCCACTAGTCAGTCACACAGTGAAACAACTGAATTCACAAGCAGAATGCATCAAAATCCAAGCAGCTCCAGTTGTGCCAGGAGACTGTTGAGCCGACTGCAGATCGGTGGGGCGCGCGGTGCAGAAACACCACAGCGGAGTCTGGAGATAGTGCAGGGCCGAGTGCCCTCAACACCCTGCGGATGTTTGGAGCGAACGACAAGTTGTTCACAACACGGCGAGAAACCATGGCAACCGCAGGGGAATCCCAGGGGTATCACACGTAAACACACACTCACACGCTCGCACACAGGAAACTCTCAAAACGCAGGAGGACGAATCAAATCAAAACTCGCCCTTTTAACACCCACCAGTCTGAACAACAACAAGCCTGAGAAGTGTGCGCGCGCGCGCGTGTGTGTGTGTGTGTGTGTGTGTGTGCGTGCCTGTAGGAAACACCCAGACAGGCCAAAAATAGCTTTACACTCTCGCTCCCCATCTCTCACTTTCAATCCCTCATTCTCTCTCTCTTTTTCTCTCTCTCTCTCCGTCTCTCGCTTGTGTCGCTTTAAACCATCGGTAGGGGAAAAACAGAGAGAAAAGTTCACGTTCCCATATGGAAAATATCACCCACTTAAGAGAGAACTTGAATGTGAGAATATGAGACTGAGTATATGATTGCGTGTATGGAGGGGATAATGACTATTTTGGCAAAAACTGTTGCACAAGGGGAAACATAAAGCCTCTCACAAGAGGGAAACATTGGTGGGCGGAGAGTTGGTTCATCAGACATGTCGAGCTGGACGAGGAGGTCTGACATTCAGTGAGAATACTGTCGAAAGCGAGTAAGTTGCGCCGGAGAGCGTATTTCTCCTCGCGTCAAAAGAAGTAAAACAAACTCACACTGACAGAGATGTCTTGCTTTGGTCAAAAAAACCATGGTGGCAACTTGTCTCGTCGTGTGTACCTCCTGGATTCCCAATCACACGCGAGGCGGGGCCCGTAAACAAAAGGCACACGGACTCACAGGGAGCGTGTTTACTGGACAGTTTCAGCAGCCTGTCATCTCACACAAAGTGAGACATTTCTGGACAAATGAGTAGTGATTGCAGAAAAATTGTCATTGCAGACTTTGTTGAATAACCAAAGCCGGTTGGCGGGGACCTCTGTGCTTCTCTGGCAGCAGTGTGTGCTTAAAGGATATTTTCGGAATAATTTACAGCTTAGGTCTCTGGGAGTCTGATGGGGCGCGCGACGTGACCTCAGATGACCAGACAGGTCGTAAAAGAGCCAGCTGCAACGAGCATGGTAGGTCAAAGGTCAAACCAGGGTTTCTGTTATATTTGGGTAATAATTTGAATGCTCAACTTTGTTTTTGGTTTCTTCTAAATAAAGCAAACCTGGGTGTTGTACAACCGCGCCCCAATTGTGGGACTGCACTGATGATGATGACGATGATGATGATGATGATGATGATGTGCAATGGAGAACAAGGGAGAGTTGACAGACCAGTCGAGAGAAGCAGCGGGAGTCACTGTGACTGACTGCTGTGAACGACCAACAAACCTCGTGAGTAGAGTCGCTATGTCACCAGCAAGCTCCTCCAACCACAGATTTTTTTTCTCAACGACCTAGATTAACAAACACTTTACCACTTCCCGTTGTGACCAGGCTTTTGCTAATGGGAAGGCAGATGGCAAAAAAGTGTATCAAAATAAAACCCTATTTGTAATAAAAAAATGAATTATCCTCCTATAGATTATCCCATTAGTGACTAACATGTGAGCAAATCAAAAATGGAGGGCTTCTTCGGTTCATCAGTTTATTACAATAGTCATATTTTCAACATTTTTGTGAGCAGATTACCCAACGCGGAAGTACCTAAAACCTGTATTCTCTCAAATGACCAGCAGACGGCGACTCCACTGTCATTTCCTATAGAAGTCTTTGAGAAGATGACTCTACTTCTCACATGATTCATAACGTCAGTGATAATTTTCCCGAGCAGTCTTCTTTGAAACAGCATGATGTTCATTTTGTGAATTATGGTCCCAGTTGGAGTCAAATAGACAATGAAGCACGGTATTGGAGCGTGGACACGTCGTGACTGACAGCTAGAGTCAGGTCCACCCCACGCTCTTCCAAGTTACCTCTGGTTCCACAAAAACAAGATGGCCCCGGTCAAAGGTCAAAACTCGAAGCTTGAAAACAGCATTTCACAAACCAATGCGTGACGTTACGGTGGGTTGCTAGTTGCTACCAGCACGTGGTAAAGACTTTGGCAGTCAGATGAAGCAACAAAGCGAGAAAATGTTGTGTTTCAGGTCGTTTTGTGCGATTAGATGAAATTGTTATTCGCCTTGACTTTCTGAGAAGAGCCTTGCAGCTTCTGGCTTGTCCGTGTAATTATTTGGCAGTTTAATTCTGTTTGCCACTTTTCTCACTGGGCCGAATGAAAGGGAAAACTATCAGCAGTGCTGATGCAGGTTTGACCAGAGAGGGTTTTTGTGTCCTTAAACGCCCTGGCAGGCACTAACATGGCGTAGCCAGACTAATACTCAAATGCGTCTGGGACCTCCTGGTTCATTTTCGATTTCCAAGAGGAGTTACCAACGGACGCACAGCAAAATGCTTCCGCACGCAATTGGACGGACCGACAACCAGCGAGAGCAAAGAGTCATGTGACGTCTGTGAAAATGTGAAAATGTCACCAGACTAGATCAAATGCTCAAATGCACAAATAATCGTTCATCACCAGCAGCCCTGGTTGTTTTACAAAAGTTGCTTCTCTCCGTGTCACGGTATAAACCCCGCCCATTATCAGATAATAGGTTGCGACTGGACCGGCAAGTTTTGCGCCGGAGCCAAATCACTTCCCAATGGAGGGGATCCAGACCGTATTCTGGCAGAGCAAATTTTAAACGCGCTCCCGGAATTCATCTGAGTCCCAGGCGAGTCAGGCACAAGAACACATCTAAACACACAGTACAGCAGGCCTGAGCTGGCAGCGCTTCAGTGCCTTGCTCAAGGACACTTCAGCAGAACAGGCAGCAGAGGAAGAGGGGCTTGCACCAAGCGCTCTGAAAGTTTTTAGGAAACCCCGTCATCGAAAACCTTAAAGGAATGTAACTCAATTTAAGGATAACTCTAAATATAGCCAATAGTATTTCATATCACACACAAGGGATAGCAATATTTTACAAAACCCACAACTGGCTGACAGTGTTTTTACAGGCCTCAGTGGGCTGACATTAATTCTAAGCTCAAGCATAATTGAAGTAGAAGACCCATGTTTCATAATATCCACACACCATCTGTCAGGTTAAGATAAGACCCAGTAAAGTAAACGTCATTGTGGCTGCAGGGAAACGTATCCAGAGTGCTGAAGCCTCTGCAGCGAGTTGGTGAAAACTGCCGCAAACGTCAGCGCAGCCTATACGGCTCTCAGCGCACACCGTGGAACCCTCTCTACGCTCACAGTGTGTCGGTAAAGACACGCCCCACGTGCACATCTGCCTGCGTCGCCGAGGATTGATGGAAGTGGAGCCTCTCTCTCTGGGAACTTGTGTTTTCTCTGGCGCTTTCAGTGAAAGGTTACACCTCTCCACTGCGCCGTGCCCTCTGAGGGGATTCAGGAGGAGGAGGAAGAGAGACAGATGGCTTTTCCCCGCAGGATATCCTGTTCTAAGTGGAGCTGCTGGGCTCGCTCTGACCCCCTCACCCCTCTTGACCCCTGACCCGCTCATAGTTTAGGCTCACATCTTTTGCCCAAATCTCTTACGTAGAGTCTGGCCTCTTAGCTTTCCCTCCTTCTGAACTCCTCGATCATACTCACAGGTGTCACTTTAATTCTCCCTCCTTCCCTCTTTCTCTTAATACTCCTGTCCGCTCCCACTCAACGCTTGCAGTCCTCTTCATAAATGTACGTAAACATACTTAAGCGACACAATTAATTCATTCGGGACATCCGGCCAGCCCCTGGGAACCACAAGTGAAACACATATGACAATTATTTATGTCCACACTTTTGATGTGAACCCAATTCAAGAAGCACTGATATTCATGAAAAAAGCCAGGTAGCTCCAGCTTTATGTTATATACTCCAGCTTTATATATATATATATATATATATACATTACAGTTATTTTGGATTAATATATTACTACTGACAGATGGAATTATGTGATTGTTTGATTGCAATCAAATAAAACAGGAAAAATCAAATAAAAGCGATATACCTTAAGATTATTTGAGTAGAATAACTGAAACAGAATATCTGGAGGAAATCATGAGAAACAACACTATTGCACAGGGAACAAATTAAAAGAAATGAATGGAGATAAGTGGTGTCTTTATGATCGCAATGTGATGGCTAAAGAAAAGAGATGAGTATTAAGACACCAGCCGAGGGGAAACATCTATTTGTTAGCACAAAATTATGCCCCACAAATTATAGCCAACAACAGACAACGTTCAATCTCTGGTTTTTAACCAGGCGCGAGGAACGGAAATCAAATCAAATCAAATCAAACTTTATAGATTTGATTTGATTTGATCTGATTTGATTTGAACCCCCTGACTGGTCTGCAGGTCTGCAGGTGGAGCAGGGGGATGAGTAGTTCAGAGGTGGAACCTGGTGCTGGTTCAATGTTGGAATGGTTTTAATGTGTTAAATAGACCAAGACTGTATTGACAGGCAGCTATAATCCCTTTAATGTACATTCAGGGTTCACTTTCTCCAACATGTTCAGGTTCAAGCCACAAGCATGAAAGACAAGTCTTTTGTCAGAGCTTTATTTTACAAATGCCTCCCTCATTTATCTTGGACCGACTGTAACTGAAACAATCAGTAAGCTTCACATTATCCTGAAATGAGGTTGTCATTTACTCAGTGCTCCTGCCATGCTTCACCTTGTTTCATAACAGGAAATTTGTCAAAGACGTTATGACGGCGTCACTTCATCGGCAATTGCTAATGTGAAAACCGCACAGAAACACACCACCACCTGTCATCATAAAAATCGTAATTTGACGAGAAGAAGTTATAAGTCAGTCTGATAGGATTCTTTGGGTCTCCCCGCCACTTTCCCTTCATGTCAGCCTCTCTGTGGCTCTCGCTCCCGTCCCGCGGTAAAACTGGGACCCATTAGCTGATGAATGGTTGTTTGTGTTGTTTTTTAGCTCAACAGCGCCACCCCTGGTCCGCGTGGCCAGAGCGGGCGATGGGAAAACATTGGCTGCGATTAGAGGAGTAATCAGCCAATCACCCCCTCACCTTCCAGTCAACCCCGAGGTCAAAGAGCCACGGAGTGGACGACTTCCCAGGTGGTTTCCCATGAAAACCACCAGGTAGTGAATGTATAGTGGGGTCCTTGTGCGAAGACGCATCACACACACACACACACACACACACAGTTCTGTGTCTAAACTTCCCCGCATGCGCACATATCTGGGAGTGTGTGCTGCTTGCGTTCAATGGGGATTCCTATGAGGCCGAGTGCAGAGTTTGCCCAGAATCGGCTGCAGTGGAAATCAACACTTCCTGCTTCCTGTGGCGAAAGGAAGTGCTACCGTCGCTGTCCCCTTATCGCTGAATACACAGGCAGCGCAGAGGGAGGAAGGCAGCGGGCGAGGGGAGAGGAAGAGGTAGAGGAGGAGGAGGAGGGTGACCAAGCAGACTACACAACAGGGGCGACAACTAAAGGGCCGGACGGGGCTTTGTGTCTCATTCCTATTTATTCATTTTTGGATTTCTAGCCAAAGGGAAATGCTGAGAAATCAGTAAATGATGAGAACATTTTTGAACTATCTCTTGCAGGCTTGTCGTGCAGTATAGTTAAAGATGAATTTGTTTTCGTGATCTCGGCTCTTTGGCTGCTCTTGGCATCTCTCCTCTGCGATGTTACAATAGCATTTGCCTACCGCTTGCTGGTCAACATTAGCCACTGAACGTAGCGTTCCGTCACGGGGGGGGGGAACAAATGCAACAGCTTGAATACAATTTGCAGGCAACAGTGGAAATGTACCCACTTATTGTGAAGGATGACGTGAAAGACAGCAGGACAGACAGAGGGTGAGAGCAGGAGGAAGGGGAGAGATGTTTGGGATCAGGGTGGACAAGCTTTCAGCACTTTGGGTTTGTCCCAGATGGACACAAGCCGCTCCCTCCCTTTATAAACAGCCCCTGGCTTCTGCCTCTCCTCGCCCCGTCTCCTCCGCGTCAATCTCTTCTTCTGTCCTTCCATGTCCGCGCTACAACTCCGCAGCTCGCGCTTTGCAGGGCATTCTCGGACCCTCGGCCGAAAACAAATTGACACTGCCTGTGTTTCCCCCATTTTGTCCTCTGACAACTCCATCTGTCCCCACCAACAGCAGCACCACCACCCCCCAATCTCTGCCATTTCCAAAGTCAACACACCGCTAAATGCTGGTCTGACTCACTTCCACTGTGGGTGGCTCTGTTTCCAATTTTCTCACCAACTCAGCCACCCCACCACCTTAAGAGAAGAGAGAGAAATACCATTGTCCAGAAAACAAACAAAAAAAAGGAAGACAACCACACACGCAGAAGGGAGACACATTTCTTCCCCAAGTTGCTCAGTGTTAAAGGGACAAAGGCATGCCGAGAGGAGATGCGGGGCAAAAAAAAAAGAGACCCGAGCGCCCTTCTCCCACTTCTTTTGTGGCTCTGAAATGGTTATCGCTGTTTTCCTTCCTTTCTTTCTCTCCGGGAGAGCGTGGGAGCGCCCTCAGAGTGCTGCAGAGAATCCACGGGGCTCATGACAACAGGAGGAAGCCGGTAACTTGAGAAACTCGGGCCGGGGCAGAGAGAGGGAGAGGGGAGGAGAAGTGGAACAGGCAGCGGAGTATCACATCTTTCCATGTTTCCACATCCTGCAAACATGACATGTGAGCTCACAGAGGCAGAGGCCCAAAGACCAACATTTACAAATAACCTGCGGCACTGCAGTCACCATTTCCCACACACACACACACACACACACACACACACACACGCACACAACCCAAATACACGTCCCATGAAATGGGACAACTTTCCCAAGCAGAGAGCCGCCTTACCAGTCTGTGGTGTGAACATCCAGCATGAGGGGCGTTGTTAGAGGGTCCCGTCAGTCACGTTCTCGTACAGTTCAGTCCAGAGAGGAATCGGGAGCTCTGAGGAGGACACCCAGACTACACGCATGTGCACGCACAGGCACGGTATCGGTTCCCTCTGTCCAACTGTTGAGAAAGTGAGGGGCCGCAACAAAAGGCAACAGAGGGAGGGAGGGAGGGGCCGTGGTAGAAAAAGCGAGTGAGAGGGAGAGAGATTAACCCCTAAGAGCTGACTGGTGGACTCTCCCTCCTTCTCACACACACACACACACACACGCACACGCACGCGCACTAATACACACAGTTGGTTTGCCGTATCACTGACTTCTTGTGTTTTCTCTCAAGTGCCAGGAGGAGGAAGGGGGAGCAGTGAAAATGTGTGTGTGTGTGTGTGTGTGTGTGTGCGTGTGTGTGTGTGCGTGTGTGTGTGTGTGTGTGTGCGTGTGTGTGTGTGTGTGTGTTTTTTAAGGTAGGAGGGACCGGTTGGCTCGGGTCCAGCGGCGGCCAGCCTGGGAGAAAAAGACAATCGCAGGAAACGCTATATCAGGAGGAGGCGAAATACCAGCACAAAAATAATTATCAGACGGTGAAAAACAATGACATCCACCGTGGAAAAGACGGCCTGCGGCCTGCAGCAGACAATCACAGTGGAAGCAATGAACAGGACATAAACCCCCCAAAACAAGACAGATCTGAGGGGTAAGCGTCACAAATGTTGGTCCTATGTTTTGGAAATAGCATATCAGAATATCTAAAGGAAAATGTAAACATGTTGCACTTTTTAACAAAAGCATTTTGGGTCATTTTTCACTTTTTTCCTCCTTTTTTTCCTGTCACAATTACTTGTGTGCAATCGCAAGCATGTATAGAATCACATTCCCCATGCAATCAGTCAGCCATGACTCCCACATAAATCTCACCACCACCCACACACACACACACACACACACACACACACACACACACACATATACACACATTCCCTCGGCTGTAATCATATCTGGCGATAAGGGCAGTTTCCCCCTGTGGTCTCTGGCTTTCTGGGCTCCGACCACAGTGACTTACAATGGCCCTGTATTCTGAGCCTGCTCTGATTACACACACAAGGAGCCGCATTACACCCCGCTAATTCAATTTCCTCCCCTCCGGGTCAACTGTTGTGTGTGTGTGTGTGCGCGAGCGTGTGTGTGTGAGAGAGAGTGCATAAGGAGGAACTGATTAAGCAGTTGTTGAGGAGAACAAGCTGCTTGCACACAAACTGGCTGTAATAATCTGTTGTGTGTGTGTGTGGGGGGGGGGGGGGGGGGGGGGTCGATAGGGATGTTGATCAATACCACAGTTGTTTTTTTGAGTTCAGAAAAATCCACGGCTGTTCTGCGCTGGGAGTCAAACTTATTCTGAGGCGCTGCGGTGGGGCGCAATTCTCCGGCGCTGCGACGTATTTTCAGCCGTCGCGCGGGACGTACCTGTTGTTATTTATCAGACGCGTTTTCGGGCCTGACCACATTGCTAAAAAGAAACTGTGTACTTCATTAAATCTTAACTGGATGCTTCTGTTGGATCCAGTTAGCGCTCTACCGCCTCTCTGACCTAAATGTACCGCGTGGAATTGTTGGCCGCCAGGGGCATGATGGTGACGGAAGTGGCATATGAAACAGACATTTACATCAGAAATGCAACACAGCCCTTTCATGCATAGTGGTCACTACCGGTGCTGCAACTCAAACAATATTACCTCTCTTGTATATTCTTGCTACAGTGGACACCGCTTCAAAAAACCACAGTGATCAGGAAGTGTGTGTGTGTGCAGCGTTGACACCCAAGATGGCCGACAGAATGTCAGGTATCTCCTGAGTCCTTCTATAGACAAAGACGAAAACATGTGGTGATCACAAGTAATGTCAAAGGAACAGCCTCATTGTTATATTTCTTATATATATATATCTTATATATATAGCAGAAAATTACATGATGTTCAGGGTGTTTGTAACAAAATGTTTTACACTAGCTGAGTCCATTGTGCATTTGATCATCGTATCTTGATCGCCCCGAAGTCCGGTTTAACTTTGTAAAGCACTTGCCCGAGCTCACTGGAGACAAAGAAATGTAGAAAAAGAATGTTGTACACACATGAAAAACCAAGTAAGGCCTACATCCACATGCAGCGTCCTATGGCTTTGTGTCCTGGGTACAGTGCTGAGACTTCAAAAGAGCTGATTTTGTTAATCAGTTAATCTGTCAGAAAACAGCTGTGAGATACTAATTGTTAGGAATGTGAAATCTTGTTTTGGCCCCAGACGCAGACCCGGAGACTGTTGGTGCATAACAACAGGGTATTTTATTCATTTATGGATGGATGGTTGTGGGCTCGACTGGCGGCGCGGAGACTGACGAAGGTTGAGCAGAGGGGCAGGCAGAGTAGAGAATCGGCCCTCGGTTCAGGGTTCCTGAGAACGTTACAAAATAGAGTTCACAACAGCTTGGTGCTGGGGCAAAAAAAACTTAGACTTAACATAGACTTGACTTGGCCAATTACTATACCACATGGTGATGGGGTAATCTGGTCGAGTTCTTGTTGATAAGAAGATCAGCTGCAGCTCGGCAGGCGAGAAGTGTGAGGCCGCGTCCCTAATTAACTCACATAGAGCCGAACAAAACACACACACACACACACACACACACGCGCGCGCGTGCGCAGGGGGAGACATTAGGAAAACATGAAGCATAGGAAACACAAGGAAGCAGGCCGAGGAGACTGATGTCACAGCCTTGACACTAATTTCTTTTCTTCCTTTTGTCAATGGAAGTTTCTCCCATCTCCACACAGGGTTTTCTGGAGCTCAGACAGAGTTCCCATCTGGGTCTTAGTCACCAAGGCCCCTCTCCCCCCAATTGCGCAGTTCGGCTGCGCGGCCGGAGTTAAGGAGGCCACTGTGGCTCTTGCGAACCTTCGATGCAGCACAGCCTTCGCCCAGATCTGTGCCTGGACACAATCTCTGCCTCCGAGCTCTGCGGACAGTTCCTTCCACCTCGCTGCTTGGGATTTTCTTCTGGTATGCATATTCGGCGACGAGACCCCATATTAACAGGTCAGTGGAATTCACCACGTGTGGACTCCAGAGAAGGTGTAGAAGCATCTCAAAGGCCATCAAGATACATTTCACAGTGTCACAGTAAAAGGTCTGAACACTCACGTCAACGTTATAGTTCAGTTTTTCCTTTTTTTGGCGAATTGCCATCGATGATCGTCACAATCCCGCTCCGTGAGGTTTACGTCTGGAGCCGGTGCCGCTCTTCGTCAGGTGAGGGCATGCGTCCTTCTTCCTTTCTGGCCTGACCAACCAGTCTGTCCTCCTTTTTTCTTTTCCTGACCAGTCCATATCAATATTCAGTGCTACTTCCTGCTGTACAGTGTTTGTAATAACACAGTTTTTTGCGTAGTGAGAGTTTGCATTGACTTACACGGCTTACTTTACTTGCATCGTTGCAGGTAAGATGTACTGTAAATTAACAAATGTTTAATCCCTAAGAAAGGCCTAAGGCCTGACTTCTTTACACTTTTTGTTCCATTTAAGGTTTCAATGTGTTCTGCAGCTTTTGATTTGACGGAACACTGGCAGAATGCAAACTGAGAGACAGAGTTTTTAGATGTTTATTGCAACAACAAAAAAACACTGAGGACGAGTGAATGAGTTCTGGAACCAGACATGTCGGAGAGAGGGGGACAGACACATGGTTAGACTGGGAAATTGGACAGGCAGACAGAGATGTGGCTGGAAATTAGCACAGGCTGAATGGTGAACCTGAGGCTCAGGCAAACAAGTATTACACAAGAGCAGACAGAGCGACTGGAAAAACATCTACGCAGGAGGAGCAGTGAGCGTGGCCGTGACGTTTTTTCGCTCTTTAGCTCTATGAGCTTCATCAAAAAGGAGAGTCTCGAGGTCTATCTCACATGTGGAGAGCGTGTCTGCCTCCTGAAGCCTGGAAGATTCTCTGACAGCCGACGGCTCCGTCTCCCATTCTGCTTTTGCGGACTCTGAGGAAGAGTTCCAAATGTTTGTAGTTTTTTTTTTTCCTGTAGGTCTTTTTTCGGGGGGGGGCTGTGCATGTTTTGATTTCGCTATTTGGGATTACGTTATGTTTCATGTTCATTTATAGCTTCACAGTCCAGTTGTAAAAGTGCAAAATCGCCACTTGAAGATGAAGCCCATCTCGGAGGTTCAGAGGTCTCTGTGTGGAGGTTTCCTCTGCAGCCGCTGAAGAAGAATGATGTGTGGTGATGAGGGAAACTCACTCAACTCAGGGTGGAGTTGCAAAATGCATTAGTTTCAAATCAGTTGTTGGTCCGAATTTTGTTGTGAAAGATTCAAAAGCTCTCCTTCCCCTCCCAGGTTCGTTCAACTATGGGTTGAGACCCCAAATGCGTTGCAGACCCGCCTGTGGCACGGGGCCATAAGAACACGAGTGAGCGGTCTGTGATCCTGACGGTCCCACGCTAAGACACGGAATTCTTGTTTGGATGCCGGGGAATGAAACATTCTCTTATGAAACCCTTCCTTTCTGTTTGAAGCGAGAGGTCCGATCCGCAGGCTTTCCCACCGATTTGGTGCAGCGCAGCCTTATGAGGCGTCTGGCTCGCTGCAGGTTGTTTATCAGGGTCACTCAACACATCTGAGTCTCATTTGGGCCAAATAAAACAAAAAGGCCGCGCGTCAGTGTCAAATGACTGGCAAACATATGGAGTGTGTGTGTGTGTGTGTGTGTGTGTGTGTGGGCGTGCGTGTGTGCGAATATGAGTGTTAAAAAGCAGAGAATGTGTTTGTCATTAAAATGACTGAATACAAGGGCGAGGTCCCTCTGGAGGGGTGGGTAGCTATATATCTACAACCACATTACACACACACACAGACAATGTTTCTTTGTGTGCCCTCATCTACCTTTGGCAACGTCAGTACTGGCAATCGGACCAGCAGCCCCTCCAACCGCTGTGCCACCTCAACAAAGCACAGACGCATAAATCACTGGCCGCATCACACGTGCACACAAACGGTCACGCTCTTCTTCTGTCATCCACTCGAACTCTCCCTCACACACATGCGGGTCGGACGTCTGCTGAGGCTCACTGATCAGTCCTGCTGTCAGGAGGAGAAACACAAGACGGAGGCGTAAGCGTTCAGGATAATGCACATACAATGGGCTGGCTCAAACACACACACACACACACACACACACACCTCACATGATCTTCATACACAAGACTCCCCCCCCCGTTCATTGTCACGGATGAGTTGCTCTTCAGCACACAGGGCGAACAATGGGAGTCCAGAAAATCAACATCAGACACAACACAAAATGAATGTTAGCAGGTGAAGAAAAAAACAACCTCAAGTGTCAAACTACATTTGGTCATTCGTGTTGAGTGGCCACTGCCGGAGGGAAGCTGGAGGGCTCACACATGCGGATGCGTTTAATCATTTTCAGGTGGAAGAGACATCTAATTTAGCGCCCGGGCGAAAAGTGGGACAGGGGGACAGAGTCGTCCGAGGTCACGGCTTCATTTTTGACAGAAATGAACGGCCTGCAGGCAAATGCAGGCACGTGCCGACTCCAGTTCAACATTTTGCGTCTCCGAAAGACGGCACAGGAAGTGTCAAAGGAACGAGTGTGATGTGAGCCGTGTAACTCCGAGAGAAGAACACACTGATCCTGTCCTCAGTGGTCAGTGCAGCGTATCCAGCTCGTCTCACTGAGTCAAAGAGTCCGAAAGACGTCCTTATCCACTGTTTTCTTCTACGGCACAAAGCAACCGGGCTTAACCTTTCCCCTGACTGCATTCATTTTCTGGCTGGCAAACACCACGCTCATTAAAACAGAGCAGAGAGAAGAGCAAATTCACTTACATGCAACGAATGACCAGACATAAGACTCCATAAGGAAGGGGGACAATGTTGCTTTGTGAAATACGCGACTACTTTGTTGTTTTTTATTATTGTTTTTATATTTGGTTGCTGCCATTTTTGAAAGCTCAGACGTCAGATACTGTAATTTCCCTCGGAGGGGCGGTGGCGACCAAAGCTGAGCGAAAAGGAGAGTGGTTTACATTTAATGGAGCTGCCTGGAACACAACTCCATACGTGCGAGCTGACGTTGGTTCGTGTGAAGGCGATTATGAGGATTGTGTTCATCATAATGTTGTTATAATAATAATAATACTACTGTCTTGTGACCTTAGACTGCAGTGACCCAAGCTGTTGATCAAATAAAGGGGACGGGACCCTCCTCAACAAGCCACTGCCATGAATTATGGCTCAGTTGTGTAAACCTAAGACCCTTTTGAACCCTTTTCACTGTAATCACTTTTTGTCCACAGTCCAGTGACATATGCAGCATGGGTAAAGTCATGGACAAAACTATTTTTGTTTGCAGGTGAATCTGAGGTGTAGACATGTAAATACCTGCTGTTGTGTTACAACAAGAGTTACAATAAGGCAACATTAGGATTAAGGGAACACTGTTTTGACAGCAACACTGGCACACAAAAAAATGACGTAATGACGGGGACGAATTTAGGCTGCGTAAAAGCGAGAGACAAACAGAAGGAATGCAAAGGAAAAAGAAGGAAAGGGGAAATAAAAAAGAACGAGGAGCAGGGGGACAAGGAGGAGGAGGAGGAGGAGGAGGAGGAGGAGGAAGGAGAGGATAAGACGGGGTGCAGACCCCTGAACCCAGCAGCTGCTGCTGTTTGTGGGTCAGCATTACATCAGCAGGTTTACGGAAAAAGGCTGGGAATCACTTCTGCGCGTGACCTACTTAAAGAATGTTAGTGTTAGACGACATGCAAAGAAACTCCCCGGCTCCCCGGCACTCGCTCGCTCACTCACCTCCTGCCCAACACGCAGCACCGCACGCTGTTTTGTCATCTTGTTTTATTAGCAGTTGCTGAAAGACCGCATAATTTAGGGAAGTAGGGTTTTTCAGTCCCGCCTGAAAAACGTTGGCTCCATCAGTTTATGACCCCATTTATTGTGCTAATATTGTTTTAATGCAGCCCTGCAAGGCACTTGTCAACCAAAGCTGTCGGAGGAATATCTGCACCGCTCATTGTTGTCTTTATAAGTGAAGAATGAAAGGCAACGTCAACAATGTGATCATTCATAAAATATATATATATATATATATATATATATGTTTCACAAGCTTATTTTTCTTCTTTAACTAAGAGCTCCCACACTTCCCTCTTCTTATCGAAAAATGTAACAGAGCTGTCGGTGTCGGAGTGTACAGCCCGTTAATATCGTGTTCGATTTAACATGCCAGCTGTCCTTTTGGGAAGAATTATGGTCTTAACTTCATAAAAAACCGCGTCAGGCCCAAAGGAGTGGGAGCAGTTCTGTAGAGAAACTGAAACATGTTGCACAGGAATTTATATGTCTTTTCAGAAATTTATAGCAACCATATGGTGGGGGATTTCACAGTAATGTATGTTTTGAGGACATTCGTGTGTGTGCGCGCGTGTGCGTGTGTGTGTGTGTGTGTATGTGTGCGTGTGTATGTGTGCGTGTGTGTGTGTGTGTGTGTGTGTGTGTGTGTGTACCCCATGTGGATCACTGGCAAAGAAGAAAATGACACGACGTGTTTTGGAGGGCTGCTGCCTGAGAGGCCAGAACCGCACCACTTAACCTCTGTATAACACACACACACACACACACACACACACACACACACACGCACATCAGGAGCTGCTGCTTCGACCGTGTTTGACTGACGTGTGACCTGTGGCTACAAAGCTGCCACACACCTCTGACGAGGCGCACCCAGCACTTCTTTCACAATGACATCACCGGGACGGAGCAGTGTCTCCGAAGACATCGTTGATATCTACAAAAAACAATACCTAGATCCGCACATCCGAGCTGATGTTCTATACGCTCAAGGCAAAAGCAACCTAACCACTTGTGTGCCAGTTGAGTCTGATGATCTCACAGCCCATCTGAAGCAGATATGCATCAGCCCCCTAACAACAGCACGCCACGAGAAGTGTGCCGCCCTGCATCCGCAGTCATATTTCAGTGTGTCCCGCAGCTTGTCGTTACCGCCCAACTTGAACGCGAATAAACCCCGGCTCCATCTTAACATCTGTGTGTACACGATGCCGCCAGTGACGTGCACAAGCTTTCACGAGGGGGGGGGGCGCGGGCGATTCATCCTGTCCAGCACATTAACACTGTTTACAAGCAGCCGCAGTCATGCAGCAGTGTCGGAAATAACCGAATGAGCATGTAGGGACGAAAGAAAATCTCCTCAAATTCTCTGCTCAGAGCAAAGAACAAACAGAACAAGAGCGGGTCGTATGGACCGATTCACCAATACTCGTGTGACCATGATGACAATATCAACCTGAATGATCACTACGTTACATTTAGCAATCTTACGTATTCATAAACCTAAGTGTCAAAGTGACAGGATGAGAATGGCACATTAGTTTATGTATGTTTGTGTGTGTGTGTGTGTGTGTGCGTGCGTGTGCGTGTGCGTTGCATGTAACAATGTGTGTGTAAGATGTTTTAAGACGTACAGTGCAATAGCATGTGTAAATTCAGACTGGAACATTTGATACAGTCCATCAAAATAACAATTTGAGCCCGGCCGTTTTTTTACCAACAGGAAACAGGGTGAGTCCTTTGTAACCACCTGTGGTCCGAGGGTAAGTTGTATCCCTGAAACACTGTGGAGATCAATCCCTCAACACCTAATGAAGAATTTGTAGACTGGAAAGTCAGTGGCCCCAAGAGCATGTGTTAAAAGGGACACTTCAGCTTTTGGCAATGCCTCTTTAAAAAGGTGGAGGACAGAAACAGAAGTGGACAAAATGAAAACAGCGAAGGCTGAGATATCCAGACTTTTGGACTCCATTCGCACCTGTTATTATCGTGCGGTCTGCATCTGTATTTATGAATACTGACATCTGATCATTATTTACATCTGGTGTTCATCAAAATTCCCATTATCGCCATTATGTCCACATCCTGATCACATCCCAATATGCAAACGAGGAGGTTGCGCGCTTGCAGACTTGTCAGCGAACGTGGTAAGACTCGGGTCAAAGGAAGGGTTGCAGGAGAAGAGGAAAAAATAAGGTCTTGTAACCTACTTCATCAGGATGTTCACTTGCGACAGGACTGAAGTGAACTCGGTCCAAACCACGGCCGCCTATTCAGAGATTGAATGTCTGATTTATATTTAGCCAATATTTGCACACAGCCGGCGCGCTCCTCTCGATGTTCGCGATAGAGCCAGATGTGGCTGATAGATTTGCGATATCCGAACGCAGAGCCCCGAGGATGTGGGGATGGATGGACGGAGGAAGGAGGTGAGGAGGGAACACAATGGGTCGGGGAGAAAGGGAAGACGGAGGCTCTCTCAGGGGGGGAAACTGGAAGGGGGTTTTTCTTCCACCTCTCCGTCTCTCATCCTCTCATTCACATCTCAGCCTCGCTCTTTCTGTTCCATTCAGAATGTAGCTTTTCCTTTCTCGAACACACACGCACTTACACACACACACACACACACACACACACACGCGCACACAGACAGAAAGATGAGTGTGGTGTCTGGAAGAGGCAGCAGTGTGAGTCGGAGAAACAGCTGCAGGGATTAGAGACATGGGAGGGAAAGGAAAGAGGGAGTGTGTGTGTGTGTGTGTGTGTTTGTGTGTGTGGGCGGTTGTGTAAGCGCTGGGGGAGTGAAAATGTTGTAAACCGAGAGTGTATTTATGTGTCTGAAAGGAAAAGACGAGCTCTGGGTGAGAAAGACAAATGCGTCAAGTGATGGAAGGACAACAAATAGACATGTCTGCTCATTCAAATGTGTTTTCCTGAATGTTGTGTGTGTGTGAGTGTGCGTGTGTGTGCACTTTGTTACACCTGTAACTTCGCTCCGTCGACAGTATCACGGTGGTCAGACGCTATGAGCACTCGTGGCTCTCTTCCCTGTGCGGGAGTTTATGTTTTCTTTGGTTTGTCAGCAGAATGTGAAGAACTTGTGAGCGATGTGGACAGGGAGCAGCACGCACTTGGCCAAAGGGCCCGTGATTAAACATCTGGACCCTGGGATTTCTGCCTTTAGATGATTATCTGCATTTAATCATAACTATGGAATGAATGGAGATGATGGCTTGATGACAAATCTTATAAAAAGGACGTTTACATATAGTCAACTAGGAGGGTGACACGTCCACACGTCCGCTAAGGCTGACGCCCCATCTCGCCTTGTCCGAGACGCAATCTCCCGGATCTGCCCCAAAATGCAACGGGTCCTCCCTTGGGTCACGCCCCACCCCTCCACGAAATTTCACGGAAATCGGTTCAGTAGTTTTTGCATAATCCGCAAACAAACTTGAATGAAAACACAACCTCCTTTGGTTCGTAATTGTGAAGATATGACTCAAAATGTCTCGCAATGCTGGAGAATCCTTCAGAACCTGATACCATGGCTGAGACTCATCTTTGATCGAATGTTCAAATCTGTCCGTGACTTTTTGAGTAATCCTGCAACCAACTGAACTGAACCAATCACATGACCTCCTTGGTGGAGCCTTAAATGAGATCTAATATAAGTTGTCAGGTCCATTTATTCCTGGGCTCATTATACAATCTTCACCAGTAGGTGGAAGGTTGAAAAGGACTCCATCCATTTCAGTTTAAACACTGAGCTTCATCTGCAGATGGAGATGGTCAACTCTGATCAAAAGCTCCAGAACAGCGACTACCAAATGAAGCTTGGTGAAAGTTCAGACAGGAGGACGATCACAACCTGACACGCTCGCCTTGAGACAATCATTTACGAGTTTTTCAAATGTCATTTCAGCACCTTCACCCCTGCACCGCCTTAACTCCGAATGCCTTGTCCCATCAAACCGTCCAACCTGGAGCCCTTCATCGGACGTCCCAACTTTATCCAAAAGGACATTGAATCAGGAACAACTGGACTTCTTCTCTCATTCCAGAGGCTTCCTCGGCTCTATCTCAGCTTGATCTCAGAACTGAAGGAGCCTCTCGAATGAGAGGTGAAAACGTCTTCAAGGATCTACAACCGAGTCCGGTTGCTATTGATTCAACGTCCTTTTGGATAACTATGACCTGGATGAGGTCATAGTTATCCAACTATAACTATGACCTCATCACCGCCACCAGTGTCTTGGCTCGAAGGGGTACAACCCATATCTTCATATCTGAAGCACCTAATACATAGGACAGGTTCCATGGTGTTCTACTCCCTGTCAGGGTCTTAGTGCCAAAGTCTATTTCTCCTTCTCACAATAAATCAATTTTATACTCATATCCTTATTGTCATTTCTCAATACGTCTCTCCTGATTGAAATAGACTTTGGTGGTGAGATTGTTTTCTCAGCTGCTGCTTCCAATGTCAAGAATTAACTTCAACCTTGTAGCCAACACAGAGGAGAAGTCCTTAAAATGCTCAGGAGAAAGAAAAATAGGAACATTTGTAAAATAGCAATCCTATGCCAGCTGCGGCATCTCTACAGACGGTCGTGTGATTTTCTTAAAAGCTCCAGAAAAGCTACTCAATGGATGTTGTGGTGCGATCAGGGCATCGGCTGATAAGCTCTGCTTATAAAAGCCTCAGAGCCGAAGCCGCAATGCAGACAACAAACGCCAGGAGACAGAACTGAGTATTACTGGTTTCTACCGAAGGTTGAATGGCAAGGAACAGAGGGATTTCTCCCGGTGGGCAGCGGCATCCGGGGGGAATCCAGTGGGCAGACGGTGGAGGAATCCAGGGGAGCATGGGCCAGAGGGATCCGGGTGAGGGGAGACCAGAGCGGGGGAGCGGCTAGACGTGGCAGGCGGCTCGGCCGGAGGTGATCACATGTGGCTGTGGAACGAACTGGCGAAGACTGAGGAGGAGGGCCGAGGTGAGCGGTGTCAAAATGTGGGTTTAGTCACGTGTCATCCGTCCCTCGCATCATCACACAGAAGTTGCTATTACTATATCACCAAACAACGCGCTTCAACAAAACACCCCATTATCCACCGGCGACCCGACAAACACATTGAGCAGGGAAAAAGGTCATCAGCAAGTTGTTGTGTGCGGCCGGGGGGGGGCTCAGCAGGAAGCTGGGAGCAACTGGACGGAGCGGCTGCCGGATCTTTTACCAGCCCTGTGCCCTCTTGTGGCTCCTGGCACCAAAATGTGGCTAGAGTTTTATGAGGATCCAATTTGCTTTCCACATCTGTAGAAGTTGTCATGATGCAGGGAAATGTTCATCACGGATGAACTGTAAGTAAGGGGGGGGGGGGGGGATGCCATCCAACGCAGCACCAATAGATCTGCCCCTTTTGGTTTTTCTTTCTTTCGTGCTTTCTTTTAATGCTGTGGGTGTTTTTACCAGTGAGTCAGGGTTTCACAAAATGGCAGGAAAGTATCGAGTAGTCGACACAAAAAGACAGTTCGGGTGCAGAAACTGTGTTTCATAATCAAGCAGTGGTCAAACCAGGGGGGTCAATCAGCGTGGCAAACTATTCCAGTAGGGGCAAGTTCCAAAGTCCAACGTCCAGAATGCCAGGTCAAACACAAACAGGCAGGGTCAGGGTTTGGTCGAATTGTCAAATTGGCTCAGGAAGTGTCCTACATCTTGAAGTGACCCAGAAGTATTTGATCAGCAGCCATGATAAGAGCTGTTCGGATTCTCTAGATGCATAGGAGAGGAGCGTCAATGCTTCCTTTCGTTTCTCCTTTAGCATAGGGCACACTGGAGCTTCCTTTGCGAAAGGATAGGAGATATAGACTCCCCACAATTCATTTTATATGATATATATATATATATATATATATGTATATTTAACGTGACGCGCCATGCTTGGACGTAAACCATTCAATCCGAAGTAGAGGAGAAGTAGGAGAGTAAGAATCTGACCCAGAAGAGACGCACGTCATCATGTCAGTCACTGTTACATATGAATCATCAACATTCGATGTCACACGGCGGTAAAACACACTGAAACATGATGGATGGAGCCGTTGCGTTTTTTCGAAGTACATCTTGGGAAATTTGCAGTTTCACCACGGCAGACGCACGTCAACAACATCCGCCGTCGCGTGATGACGTCGTGCAGTGAAAGTGGAGTCGGGATTCCCCATGAAGTTTACCACCGAGGTCGAGGAATAGCAGATAGGAATAGTAGATAGGAAGGACAGTGTGCTCAGGCTGACAGCATGCCGGAGAGCCAGGCGAACACACTAGACAATCTGACTACGAACTGAGGGAATGGAGCGGTACATATACTGAGGGGCTGAGGTGAGTGGGGCGGGGGGGGGGGGCAGGCCAAGTGAATGGAATCAGACGGTCATGCCGAGCAGGAGGGAGGGGGCAAGGTCCGAAATGACATGAGAGTTAGTGTGGCAAAAGACAGGAAACAGACAGTGAAAAACACTAAAGTTTGGCAGAAGTTGTGACAATCGTGAAGTCGATCGTTGTCTTGTCCGGCTCTTACTTCTGCGACTGTCTTGCCCCGTTCGACTGGACCACGCAAACACGAGGAGTTGTTCCTGCCACCAGCCGGACAGCTCTGGTGCTCCTTGGCACATATAGCCTCTGGGACGTTTCTTAGAACAGACGCTGTTTGATTGCATTATGGGAAATGTAGGATTGTTGTCAGGACGTCTCACCCTCTACGGCTACGCTTTGTGTCACTTTTTAAACTAGTGTCTGCTGAGGTCCCCGACTCGTTGGAAGTACAAAACAAAATCGCTAAAGGACAATACACACTGGTGATATAGGATGAGCATAATGATACAAATATCAATATCTTTGCAGTGTAAAGACCTGAGAGGTCACTCAGGGCACACCGTGCTGCTTTGCCTGATGCAGTCTGCCCAGGTTATTTTAGAAGCAGATGCGTCTGTGGCATCACACATGTCTGATGTGATTATATTTGGTGCCCAGCAACTATCTGACCTGCAGCCCAATTGTGGGTCTTGAGCTGTGGTTTGAGGAAACATGATGAACCAAAATAAGAAGTGAGGTTGATATTTTTCTGTAGTGGAAATAAAGAGGCCAGTACCACAGTGTCCAGCCTGGGGATACACTTCGGATGAAACACACACACACACACACACACACACACACACACACACACGCGCGCAAACACACACACAGAGGCAGGCAGACAAGCAACCATGCAACACACACAAGAACAACAATACCGTCGACCGCTGTACACACAAGCAAACAGTGTGGTGGGGAAAATGTGCAAAAGCACACACACACACACACACACACTCACACACACTGGAGAGGATAAACAATGAGTGAAAATGTAAACAGTACATTTAGACCCAAAGACACACACATTTCCCCTGTGTGACGGACCGTCATTACGTGGTGCTGTGGGACTATGTAGCCGAGGGAACGGCTCAGCGAGGGAGTCGTCAAAACAGGAAGTGTTTCATGCTGCAGAGACATTCCATTTTTAACTCTCACACAGGCTGGCTAAAATAAATAACACACTCAGCGCCCGACATGAGGGGTGACAGGCCAGGGCGAGTGTGTTTAAAGAAGCTGTGTGTGTGTGTGTGTGTGTGTGTGTGTGTGTGTGTGTGTGTGTGTGTGTGTGTGTCCTTGCAATTGTGCATTTGTGTGTGGCTGGCAGCATACTGTTTACATTCGTCTACGCTTGCATGCAGTTTAACATGCAGTTTGCGTGTGTGTGTGTGTGTGTGTGTGTGTGTGTGTGTGTGCGTGCGTGTGTACTGGCCTCTGCCCCCCCCCGGCTCTGCAGAGGCCTCTGAGTCTCGTGAAGTCATTTCCTCATTGATGGGGGACGTTCAGTCTGTGGCTACACACACACACACACACACACACACACACAAACACACACACACACACACACACACACACACACACACACAGAATTACAGTCCTCTATAGACCAGGACTTAGAGCCATGAAGACCAGTGGAGCCCCAAACCAAAATGTTTGGTCACCTCTGCATGGTGTATATGGCCACATCCATACTACTATGTTTTCGTTTTGGAACTGAAACGATCGCCGTACGCACAAGCGCCGGATCAGTATGACAGCAGTCCCCTGTCAGTGCTAACACACCTTAAAACATATATCACGTGACCATCCATGTACACGGCGCAGATTGTCTACGCTGCATACGGTTGCTCAGTTGCAAAAAAATACTACAAACGAGAAACGACGACGGTGAAAAGTCCGAGCAGGGGTTTTGTCCACTTCGACGGATGACGAGGTGGAACTGTTGCTCAAAGCATTTACAACGCTTTGCCTCCACTGCTGGTAGCTGAGTCATGACTGATAAGAAGCAATCGGTGAAGCGAATGCGGGTGACTGCGTCGTCGTTTTCCAATCGTCTCACTTTTTGCCCCCTGGGATTTCAAGACAAAAAAGGGGCGTTTCTAAAATCCTTAATTTTAGGTACTCGGAAAATTTGAAGTAGTGTTCGGATGGCAGGCGTAACCATGGCAGCAGCAGCGATTCGTTTTAAAAACGAAAAGGTAGTAATGTGGATGTAGCTTTAGATTAACAAGAAACTGATTGTAGAATTGGTTGATTGATGTTGCACTGAAAGGTTGTAACCTCTGTTGATCAATTCCTGCTCAAACAAGAACACCAGGTCAACTTCAACTGGCGAGATTATCCATCCTCCAAGAGTGAAACCACGAAATCCTGTCCAGCAGCAGCTCCGGCCAAAACACTCAGAAAGTATCTGAGGTGACAAGGCCCCTTTTTTCAAAACACATTAATCTTCCGACCAGGTCAGAGGCCGGAGACCTTGTCCTGACCTCCAAAAAAAAAGAAGGAACTCCAGGAATGCACGCCGCGCTGCTGTGAGGACTAAAGAGGTGTAAGTCATTTACAGACGACGACTACAGCTAAACAAGTAAGTGATTGGAGGACGTTGTTTACTAAAAGTTTCTCTAATGGCCCCTAAAAATGAGTCCCCAAAGTAGGGTCAGCTGGAGGAGTCAAAGAGTGAATGGTACGGGGTCTCCTCCGAGTCAATGTATCAAACGGCTAAGGATGTGTTCATGATGTTGGTTGTACCATGAGCTACTGTAGGCCGTCACACGCCTGATGTCAGATTTCATTGGATTCTGTCCTAGGTTTGGCTGAATAGAACTTCTGCATGAATGAAATGTTTTGACATTTTGGTAAATATGCGAATCGTTTCCTTGGAGCGTCAGATCCGATGTTTGATAGGACTCTCTCTCTCTCTCTCTCTCTCTCTCTCTGTCGGTACAGAAACGCTACTTTATGTCAAAACCTGTGCCTGGACTGTGAGGGGTCAATGTGCACATTTTACGGATGGAGTTGAAAACTGTGATTTATCTGCAATCGTCCCGTTTGCATATTTATGATGTCACTGCGGTTCTGCCTGGTGTGAGTCGCTCTCGGCCCTTTATCCTCAGCTGCTCTCTTCCCTGAGCTCACATACACGGTATTTTCATGGAGCCAAGCTCCCAATAAAACTGTTCTCAGTTACATGTTCGCTTCATTGTCCATCGGACAATGGACCAAAATATGAAATAATGAATGAAACATGGTCCATTCAATCGTCACGTTTAACCGGCAGTAATTTCCAAACCATTCCCATGCTGCTGCTGCTGCTGCTGCTGCTCTGCTCGCACCACATCCTGATGTTATAACCGAGACGTCATTGGACAAAAATCACCACCACGCACACACGAGTTCAAGACGAAGGCTGTGTCGTGACTTCAGTTGGATTAACATGTAAAACGATCCGTCAGGGAGAGAGAGACTCTCTCTGGTCCCGAGTTGACCTTTTCAAACGCGCGAGACCGCGCTTTCACCGGCATAGTAAAATAGCATTAAGGACAGAGTTCACCCTCGAATCGGCAGCCAGCTGTTGCTCCCGGTGCGACTGCAAACCTCTCCTGATCCCGTACAAAGCTACGTGAACAGCACTTGGAGACTTTAATGCACGCCGTTTGCCTTTTGCGTCTTCATTGCGATTCCGCGGGTTTCTGGTTCCAATCGCCGCCGGAGCCTTCACACAACCACTTTGTGACCGAGCAGAATCCAAACTATGTTTGGAATATGAATTTCCCCGGCAAGCGCTGTGCAGCCTCCCCTCTAAGGACTTGCACGCTAGCACGAATGCAATGCATTGAAGAAGAAAAAAGAGAGTGCATGAGTTTATATTTGAGTGCGTGCACATGTTTCTTATTAGCCGCAGTGACAGCAGCCCGCTGAGTGCAAGCCACACCCGAATGACCGGCCGAGTGGTCAGTGCCGACGTGGACACGGAGCGTACTTCACGTCTGCCTCTCACTGCAGAGATGTACGCAGGAGCAGGAGCCGAGGCGTCACATTCCTGGGGTTAGTACATAAAATGTGCAGTTCACATCGCATCACACTTCCCCCCTCCTCGTCCGCCGCATATATCTGCATTCTGCAACAAGTCTGCCGGAGCCGACGGGGACAGCAGCTGCCGGCCGCAGACATATCCCTCCTGTCTCCGGCGGAACTTGTGTCCACAGCGCACGGCGAACACATCTGCCCGTGACATTACGAGCGCTGACTGCAGGCGGGGCGAGGCGGGAAATGATCACAGCGATATTTGTCGGCCTGCGCGATTCATTTTTTCCTTTCAATCTTGTATCCACGCCTGCACCTTTGCTGTTTTCACTAACTGTTCTGATCCACACACAGCAACCACAGCCCATCCGGCCTTTGCCGCTCACCTGATTCCCCATTCCCTCACTAGCCCCTCAGCATTCTGTATATATTCAGCCTTTAGCCAGCTCCCTTTTGTCCTGTCCGTCCGTACTTTGTTGCCTTCCCGCTGACCTCGCCCTTGCCCATTGTCCCGCCTGCCTCTGCCTGTATTATCCTTGATGAAGGTGAACTGTCGGAACTTTCCTTCATCAGTATCTCTGAGTCGTACAGCTGAGTCCTGTATTTCTTCAGTTGTTTCACCTTCACACTTTTCCACTGCAGGAACTACACCCAGGAACTAGGAACTAAAAGAGGAACTGTGCGAGTTTCGACCGCAGGAACCAGGGTCTAAATTTAGTTCCTGGGTAGTTTATTTCCCCTCGTAAAGGACCCTGCTCGGGAGGTAGCACTAACAGAAGGTTCAGCAACTATAGGGGCGGGGCTGCAGTGCTGGAGAATTGTGATCGGTCGAGTCCCCGCCGCATTTTTATGTCACCCGCCGTGTTTGAGAGCCGGTGTGCACCTGCAAGCTCACTACTGTTTCGATTTTTCGCCGCAGAGAAGCTGCGATAGATGGACCGACGACGAGGTGCAGGCCCTGCTGAGTGCAGTTTTCCGCCGAGGGCGATATCCAGCGGGAGTTCGAAAACGGCGAGGCGAAACAAATGGAAACCTTTCAATACGTCATCGGCCTGATTTGCATAAGCTTCCCGGGACTTCAGGCCGCGCTGGAAACGCAGACAACAATGGGCCAAAGGATCCTTCTAGTTCCTGGAAGACTAGTTCCTGGAACTAATAGTTAGTTAGTTCCAGTTTAGATGATTTATCCATTCAAATTATGTACTGCACTATATAGAGCCTTCGCCATTTTGTAGTGGTGTCCGAATTCTTAGTGAAATTTCATCTACCCTATATTGTGAGTAGGGGGTAGTGAATGAGTGGGTGATTTTGGACACAGCCTCTTTCTGTCGAAGTCCATGGGAAAATGACTGTACTTCTCTCTTGATTTATAACCTCCTTAAGCAATTTCCTGAGGAGTTCATGGTCTCAATCTCTAGTGCCTAGTCTGAATGAGGATACAGCATGATGCTCATTCTGTAACTTGTGGTCTCATTTAGAGTAAAATAGACGAGAAAGCTCTGTAGAATACAACTTGATTGACAGCTGGTCCGTCCAATCGGTGCATGGTTGCATGGTGCAGGTGGGTGCGCAGCCGAGGAGCTCTAAGTCAGACCCAACTCGTTCTACGCTCCGGTTTCAAAAAAATATGAAACACTTGGATTCAACACAGAGTTAACTCTGAATTAAGCATGTGTAAAGTTTTAATCTTAAAAAATGATAAAGAAATTAAAAACTTTTGCAGTACACGCAGGACTGGTCCCTAACATGCTAAGGTTATGTATTGTATATTCATATACAATATAGGCTCCTGTGCCATATATACCCGCCGAAAAGATATAGATCATGAGAGATAAGACAATTCATTCCATTTCTTATTTTAAAGGAGTGTTCCCAAACTTTTGTATTGCACACCGTCATTAGGTTCAGGGACAAAAAAAGGTCCAATTCAAAACAACCATGGATGAGATGTGCGGATTCATCATCCAAAGACATTATTACACTAATTTGAGAGTGCTCGCTCCTAATGTAGAATCTGTGGAGTGTCCCTTCCATATAAAAAATAAAGAAATGCATTTCTGGATGATAAAAAAATAAAAGAAATGCTATAAAAAAAAGCGCAAACTGTCTGAAGCTCATACTGTATGACCCTCTTCAGTCCTTGAGCTGCCTTCAGGTCAAAGGTCACCATGCATGGTTAGCACAGGACCTATGCGCGCGGTTGTAGAGTTTACGCTTCCTGTTCAACAAATAACAATCAGGTCAAGCAGTATGTGTGAGACAAAGTGAAGAGGAGGCGTGAGATATACAAGATGGGGATGTCATTTGTGAATTTTCATGTTGAAAAAATATTCAGTGTTTAGCTTGCAGGACGCTTGACTCTCACTGAAACTCTCAGAGCGATACAATTATTCCCTGGGTGCGTCGGCAGCTTCACGGCGAGCCGAGCAATCCATCCCCTCTCCCCGGTTGGAAAACTCACTTAAAAATCACTGCCTTTAAGTGAAGAGTTGAATTATCAAAGGCGAAGGTGTTTTGCAGGGAGGAACCTCCGTCATACTGATGACAGTTGCTGGATGTACTGCCACAGAACGCAACAATTCCCTCGCCCGCCTTGATGCAACCTGAGCAGGTCGCCCACCCCGCACATGGACCCCTTCCATATCTGCAGCAGCGGCGGTAGTAGTAGTAGTAGCAGATCACCAAAGCAGACGGCGTGTTAAGCACAGGTCAAACCAAGAAGTCAGCGCGGAGGAGGTTTTTTCCGATCCCAGAATTCCTCGCAACCCACACACACATCCTACAATGACAGCCATCGAGTTCAGCCGCAGGGAAGGAGAAAGTCCGGCGGCGTTTCTGGAGAGGGACGACAGAGATTGGCGCTCTCCTCGGAGCGGAATTTGCACACAGATGCGGAGGAGAGAGGGGGTGAGTACAGGAGGGGAGACGTGGTGATGTGTTTTAATCACGTGTAAAGTAATTATGGCGCTGCTAATTGCTCTTGGAAATTACAGTGATTTTAAAAATGGCCCACAACAGCTGTTGGTGCTTTTTCCATTGTGTCAACAGCACAACTCCAATAGCTGTTTCCACATGCTCTGTGGAATGAAAAAAACAAAACACACAAACAAACAAAGGGCTGATGATCTCTCTTCGCGAGAGCGGGCCCCCTCGGGAGGCGCCGCTCACCAACCCTTAATTCCCTTCCCCCCCCCAAAAAAAGCCTCTCCTATTTTTACCCTGAGCCCGAGATGATCCCCCAGGGGGAAAGCACCCGCTCGGGGCCGCTTGGTTCTCCCGCAGATATGTCGTCCCTCCAGAAGAACCCAAAAATAAACACGCGGAGAGAAAAAACCACAACGCTAAATTTGGCTGCCTCGTGCGGAAAAAGCTCGGAGTCTCCCGCGACTGTGCTCCCGCATACCTCTGAGAGAGAGAAAAAAAACAAGAACAAAAACAGAGGAAAGATAGCTGCGAGGCAGCGGGGCGGACAAACGGAGGAATGGAGAAGGTGGGGAACAGATGGAATTGGGTGACATGAAGAGGAAACGGGGTCTGATTGGAGGGGGAGGGGGGGTTGTGATGTGGGGACTCCTGTCAAAAGTCTGAAACACGTGCATGAACACTGGAGAAGTGTTTCACAAAAAGACTGTTTCACATGAAGCTTAAAGCGGAGATAAACAAGCTTTTGGCCTAAACTTGTCATTGTGCCGTCACGGCGACAGAACGACGACACCCTCCGCAAGGTCGTCTCTGAGCTTTGACCTCTCGCCCGACCTGTTGGACCGCACGATGGGGCTCCAATTTGTGATGCAGGCCGCCGAGGCAACCGCGGCGGCGGAAACATTTTTTTTGGGGGGGGGAACCGAACGCGGATAGTGTGAGAGTCTCGAGGAGCGGAGAGCTCCGCGGAGAAAGGGGGGAAAAACAACAGAGGAAGATATGTTTACTGTACGGTAAGAATCCGTCCATCTGTCGGCTCCACCCAGAACTTGACCTCCTCTCCCCGTGACAACGGCAGCACGGCGGGGGCGGCGCGCCAGGCGACTCCGACTGCGGTCGGAGGAGGACTCCAAGCGCTACACTGAGGAAAAGGTGGCGAAAAATGCACAGGAGAGAAAAAAGTTGCCGTGTCGAAGGTGCGCTGAGGTTTACGCGAAAGGTTCCCAAGTGTTTTTGAAAATTCTGCGGCTCTTAACATATGGCTTGTAAAAAAGTGGACACGTGGTGAGATTTGAGAACCTGCCTGCTCCAGAGTGAGTGAGACGTGCTTTGATAATCATTGGCGGGAACAAAAATGTGTTTTTCGGGACAGACACATCTCTTATCGCTGGTATTGAACTGCTGGGAAGCGGCGAGAGACCCCCCCGTGGTACCCTGGGGGCGGGGAGACGACGATCATCTCAGCCGCAGTGACTCAGTCTGATCCAACCAAACGGTCAGTTGTCTCAGAGAGCGGGGAGGATCAGATAAACACTCTGCGGCTGTTTACTCTGCTGCCCTCGCTCCTCTGAGCACTCCCGTTTCTGACCCGAACACATCATTACACCATCTGGTGTTCTCAGCTCCACTCCCACTGGGACTCAGGGGACTCAAGGTACTGGACCTGCATGCTGAAGGGAAATGTGTTTTAGCTGTTGCAAAGTGCTTCTATATATATAGATATATATATCTATATATATAGATATATATAGATATATACGTGTCCGTCTGTGAGTGTCTATATTATATTTCAAATGCACCAGCAGGGGCAGCGCTCCCAATCTCGTTGGTATAAGAAATTATACACTCACAATAAAGGCTTTCAATTTCAATTTCAACTTCAAAAAAAACAAATCAATAGAAAGCCTGTGAAAAACTACGCTAATGAAACAGATGAGTGATTTCTATTTCTTTCTTTTTTTTAGGTTTCTTCATTTTGCCCTCACAAAACTCTGAATGACAAGCTAATCAGCGTAAATATGGCGTTTATGGGGGATTTACTGGATGTGATTCAAATGAATGGAAGCCTCAATAAAAACAAGACAAAGTGTGAAGTCATATTAGCGGCCCCATGAGGCTCATTTCACTCCAGACCAAAGAAAACAGATGGATGGTTTGAAAGAATTAATTAAAGAGAAAAAGAAATAAAAAACGTTGCTATTTTTAGGGTGAAACAATATTTCTTTTTTCGTCTTCTTTTCTTTTCAGTAGCTCTAAAGCTCATTCAATAGCAAATAGTCGCATAGAGTATCTTGCTTATTTGATCTGTGTGTAATAATGACAAGTTGTGGTTTTGGACTCTCTTGTCGTCCGCCACGAGGTTGCCAGGCAACCAGCCGTACCTTGCCGAGCTGACCGCCAGTCAGCAGCTTTTAGCATGCAAACAGTTGATATGGCAACATCATGGCAACATTATGGAGATGTGTTCTCTGGGGATGCCGACGGATATTAGACCCACCCACAGACATGAGTGGGGGGCACTAACCCTGTGGTGAAACTGTAGAGTGAAAAGTGCTCCGGGGATAAGGGCAATGAATAGGAGCATAACAAAAAAAATTGATGTGTGTCACAGTCAGTGTGGTTTAAAAAATTAGATCCAATAATATCAGTCGTTCTTTTCTTTTTTACACACACACACACACACACACACACACACATACCAAAGTGAATGGGTTTTTATAAAGTGTGTGGTCAACACGAGCTCAAGGCATTCTCACGTTTCATTCTACAAAATGAAATGCCTCACTAAATACCTCACTTGTGATTATTTTCAGCTTTTATACCTTTTTTAAAAAAGAGGGGGGGGGGCGGCTACCAAGTGGCGACATACAAAGAACTCATCGCATCGACTCTCGTCGAACATGAAAACAGATCGAATCCCTGGTCCGCCTTTGGAGCCTCATTTGGTTTCTGCTCCAGACTATCACTAATAGGCCAAAAAGGTTTCTTCATTACAGAACTAATCCAAAAGAAGCCAGTGGGGGAAAAAAAATCAACTTGGCTTTTTGTTGACGGAACCAGGACGACGCTAAACACATCAACCCTGATGCAGAACGTACTGTCTAGGTCAGCGACAGTCCCACAAAATCCCCCCGAGGGACAGTGGAAACACGTCGAGGTTTCACCTCGTAAGTTCATTTGTCAAACTGTTACTGATTCACACCTTAAGCCAACATCAGGATTTCTTTCGGTCGCCCGGCCTCCGGCGACGTGGCAAATCTAAGTCCAAAATTCAACTAGAGCGTCACTCAGTAGAGCGCGCTCCACCGCCGAGGTCCGACAGTCACCTTAAGAGTCACTCTACCCTCACGGCTAAGACGACGACACAACGCGGATCATCCAATCATAATCTCCACCGTGGACCGATCAAAAGACAAACCTGTTCAGCCAAGAAATGTATTCAAATCTGCCAGATCTGGGTCTAGATTTTAGTTGCACGTTCACACTGACATCAGTCCATCCAACATGCTGGATTTGTTCTTTAAAACCCATGAATTATTCCATGGAAAATCACCACCGTGCTGACTACGAATAGAAGGGACAGGGGTGAGAACATAACACGAGAACATCTGGGACTCCCTCCGCGTCTCCCAGGGAGTCAGTTCACCTGCCGCTCATCCTCCTCGTACTTGTGTCTCCACCTGCTGCTGCTGCTGCGTCACACTGGTTCTATTTCTACTTCTTGACTCCCTTCGCATTCTTGCGTTGCCCTGGTTATTTTAACTCCGTCGCCCCTGCCAGAGTTTGGTTCCAACTCCGTTTGTTTGGCCTGTTCCTTAAGTGTCAGATTCATTCAAACCAACTGGTGAGCCGCCTTGGTTTCATTGTTATTTGAGGGGGGAGGGTTCGGAGAGAGAGAGAGAGAGAGAGAACGAGAAGGAGAGAAAGAAGGAACGGGGAGGAGCAGAGGAGGAGTGTCTGGGGTTTGGTCGTGGTCCCTTGTGGTAATATTTAATAACAAACATTAAAAATACCACAGAAATCCTCCACCACATTCCCACGCTCCGACCGGCCAGAACACACATGCTCACATAGGCATGCAACCGCACACACATACACACATACACACATACACACATACACACATACACACATACATACATACACACATACACACATACATACATACACACATACACACATACATACATACACACATACATACATACACACATACACACATACACACATACACACATACACACATACATACATACACACATACACAAATACACACATACATACATACACACATAACACACATACACACATACACACATACATACATACATACACACATACACACATACACACTTACACACATACACTCATACACTCATACACACATACACACTTACACACTTACACACATACACACATACAAACACACACACACACACACACACACACACATATTTACATTCGTGCACAACAATACAAACACATACATAGTGTGTGATCTATTAAGAGTAAAAAGCTGCACAAAAGAAATTCTCAGCAAAACACAAAAATGATTCAACACACTGGTAAATGTCAAAATGCATGTACACACACACGGACACACAAACGGACACACACACACACACACACTTCTAGTTCTTACCTAAAGACATTACTTCAAAAACTTGTGTCTGTTGGTTTCATCCTCTGGGGCGGTGCTCAGTGTGTGTGTGTGTGTGTCCGTATGTGTTAATGTGTGTCCGTGTGTGTGTCCGTGTGTGTGTAAGTGTGTCTGTGTGTGTGTGAGAGAGGGGGGGGGGGGGGTTTGGTTCATCCACTCCCCACTCCTTGTGGTTTTCACGATCATTACCCCGTAGATGATTATCACCTATTAAACTACTATTATTACTGTTATCATTACTAACCCAACTCAAGTGTGTGTGTGTGTGTGTGTGTGTCATGTCGCCAGTGGCTTTCTGACCTCGTCTCGAGGTTTGGTCATCCCTGCCAGAGATTCCTTTCCATCCCTCCCTCCCCTCCATGTTTCACATGTGCGTCAGCAGTGTTACCACAACCTCTCTCGCCCCCCACCCCCCCCTCCCCCCCAGCTCTCTCTCCCTCTGTAACCCCATGATCCTCCTTGTTTTATGCGCCCCACCCTTTTGTCTTTGCTCAACATCTCAGTCAATCTCTTCTTTCCCCCCTCTATGATCCCTCTTTTGTCTACACTTCCTCTCCTTTTCTCTTTCTCTCCCTCTCGTCCTGTTATAGTAAAAACCATTATTACAGCTGGGTCTGAAATAAAAACCTGATGTCCGCCCCCAAACTTTCACTTTCATATTCCCAACGTTTAGCTGGAGCTTCTAGTCTGAGTCACCTAGATTCTCTGAAGGCACTGTGTAAAAACAGAGCAACAAATGTATCACATGAACATAATGACTTTAACACTAACTCTGGAAAGGACAGAGAGTCAAAGTTAAAGAAATAGGCACAGGGCTTCTTTTGTTTTTAAAACAATACAAACACATGAATGCAAATTTAAAAAGTAATCCGTCTAAAAAAGTGCAAATCACAATATATCCAGCAGCTATGATGAAATGCACATATTTGCAAGAAATGTAGAATAATCCAGTTCCATAGGAGCATTGTGTAATTATTGTGTGTCAATGTCACTGCATTACCACATATTTAAAAGTGCACAAGCAGCCTTTTTTTTCAGGGCAGACAGTTTGACGTGTCACAGCAGGGAAAGCACAGGGGTGAAATTCAAATTCAAAATGGCGGAGTTCCATTTAAGTTCCATTTATAGCCGCTTCCATTTCAGCAGGGCCCTGGTGTGGTTCATGCAGGGACACCGTCACCGCGGTGACACTGGTGGAGTATTCACGCTCGGACGCAGAGAACATGCAGGGGGGGGGGGGGGGGGGGGATGTTTGAGATGAGAGGAAAAAATCTGTGGGAGGTTTGCCCGAGAAAGGCGGAGGACACGGGCAAGAGGCGAGCAACGACGTGGAGTCCCACAATACTGGCGATGCTCAGAAAATCAAAAGTGAGGAAGAATGCTGGAATGCATCATGTACACGAGGGAAAAAGAATAAATATAAAGGGGTTCACTAGGGAGGACATGCAGGGACAGGAAGCTGATCAGGCAACAGGTTTGCATTAGTGAGTTGACCGTGAACCGAAAAGACAGGAAACATTAGTATGGACAAAATAAAAACTGGATTTTGGAAATTGCGCATAGGTTTATGGGATGTTGAAGTCACACTTTGTTAGTAAGATTTTACATTGACTATGTATAGCATGCTCCAAGTGTGGACATGTAAGGCGCACATGCGTCATTGCATGAGACGTCTGCGCTTCCAGGGAGGAAGATTCAAGCACAGGTCAAAGGTCATGGTACAGATATGGCCATGCCAGGAGAAAGTAATATCTTCTGGGTGATGGATGTCTGTCTGCAAAGATTAGTTTCAACCTTGTATGTTATAGTCTGAATTTGCGTGTGCTCATGGTGAGGTATATGAACTCTTGTGCTGCTGTTTTCATTATCGAAACCTCCTCGCTGCACGCAGAGGGTCTCGATCCAGATCTGTAATATACCGTGTCTGACCTGCGAACCATCTGATCCAAGTGTCTGAATTAATCCTCCTCCTCCTGACAACGAAACTCGTCCATCCTCTCAAGGATCAACTCTGACCATCACACTTGAGCTGACGAGAGCACCTGATGAAATGATCAGCTTCCTACTTTGACATCGTCCAAACGTCCGCTGTGAGATTAAAGGTCATATTTTCATACGAACAATGTGCCATGTGCAGTGTGAATGCGGTCACCGTCGGCTCTGCTCAGTTCCGCGAGGCTTTTCGGAGCTTTGCAGCTCGTTGTGTGGCCGCGAAGCCGTTCTGGTTCCAACCTGGTTCAGGTGTGGACCGTCACCTGCGGCAGGGCGGGGGAGGGGGAGGGGCCTGAGGAGACAGGAAGAGGAAACGCACACGACAGTAAGGCCGTAACAGAAGCACTGGGGGTGAGGTCGAGTTGTCAAATTTGCTTAGGAAGTTTCCTAAATCTTGAAGTGACCAGGAAGTATTTCATCGTCGGCCATGATAAGAGCTGCCGGGATTCTCTAAATGCAGAGGAGAGGAGCTTCAATGCTTCCTTTCCTATCTCTCGCGATTCAACACGAACTAGAAGTAGAAGAAGTAGAAGAGCCAGGAAATCACTGTCAAGAGAAGAAGCTTGGACTGAATGTCGCTCTGCGCTGAGTCCAGGTCGCCGTCGGGGTTTGCTACAGCAACATTAGACGTTTCAATGGTGAAAGAAAATAATATGATACAGCTGTGAGGTGACTCTCTTTGTGGGGGGGTCGGGGGGGGATTAGGGTTTTTGATGAAGTGTCCGGCAGTCACATCTCGGGGAGACGTGTCGGGAGCGGGCAGGGTGGAGACTGTATGCTACTCTCTGTTAGGTTTATTGTGTGCAGATGGCAGGCTATTTGACCACGTGCCTGATTAACGGTGAGAAACGGGAGGCATAAATGTAAATGCTGCGGCGAAAGGCCCGACTCCTTCTCCATCTGTCTGCCGTCAGCTGCGGATGTCGGACTCTTGGCCGGAGAAACGAGAATCTCTTCCACCGGAGCATTCCTGCTCACTGGGGGGGGGGGGGCAGAAATACTGGAGGTGAGGAAGAGGAGCGGTTCACGGGGCCCAATATTGTCTTCTGTCACATACTGTAACATACAAAAATGTTTTTATTTTGATGAGCTCTTCTTTGTTCAAATGAACACAGCTGGCGTGATTCAGATGAAGCGGACGTTTTTCGTGTAAAATGGCACAAATCCAACTGGACGAGAAGTCTGCATGGTGATATTCTACATTGGTATTGTCGCAATCAAACCCCATAAGGTGTCGTTGGCATATCCCAGTTTCGTCACAATCTTATTCCTCTGTGCCATTAATCCGTCGCCGACAATAGTCCTCGACAAATGCCCCATTTACATGTGCTTGAGATATGTTGGCCGAAACATACAAAGGCCATCAGGAAATCACTGAGCCTCCGTTTGGGTCTTGATTCTTTAAGATCCATGTCTTCGTTTGGGAATGAATGGGACTCGGGGGCTGAACGCCACAGACAGGGGGTAGAGAAAGTCCAAAACTAATCAGCGACGGACTAAGACATCGTTGGCGTTGGTCTCTGGGTGGGACTTGTGGACTTGTTGGCTTAGACTTGTCGCTGTGCTGTTAAAACTGATTGCAGAGTTGTAACGACGATAGAAAAACGACACCATCCGCGCTAACATTGATCTCCCATAAGCCTTGCCTTCACCGTGTCATTCTCTTGGCCACCGGGACGCGGAAAAATGTCAACTTGATCATTTGCTCATGGCAGAAAGAGACCAGTGAAGAAAATGGCAGACGGTGAAACAGCCGAATGGACGAGAACAGAGAGCTTCAAAACAACATGCAGTTTATCTTCTTTCTATTAGGAAGTAACACGACCAGCCGACTTATTGATACAACCAGATGGTTAACTCGAAGTTCCCCCGCTGCTGGTATTGAGTTAGCCGGAGGGAGCGTGTCTATGTTCCCTAACCCTCACCCTAACGTAGGGCCTAATTTTGATGCAGGGGAAATTTGATAGAAATGAGGGAACATAGAGATGAGGGAACATAGAGATGAGGGAACATAGAGATGAGAGAACATAGAGATGAGAGAACAAAGGTCAGAGAGAACATAGAGATGAGGGAACAAAGGGCTGAGGGAACATAGGGCTGAGGGAACATAGAGATGAGGGAACATAGAGATGAGGGAACATAGAGATGAGGGAACATAGAGATGAGGGAACATAGAGATGAGGGAACAAAGGGCTGAGGGAACATAGGGCTGAGGGAACATAGAGATGAGGGAACATAGAGATGAGGGAACATAGAGATGAGGGAACAAAGAGATGAGGGAACATAGAGATGAGGGAACATAGAGATGAGAGAACAAAGGTCAGAGAGAACATAGAGATGAGGGAACAAAGGGCTGAGGGAACATAGGGCTGAGGGAACATAGAGATGAGGGAACATAGAGATGAGGGAACATAGAGATGAGGGAACATAGGGCTGAGGGAACATAGGGCTGAGGGAACATAGAGATGAGGGAACATAGAGATGAGGGAACATAGGTCAGAGAGAACATAGAGATGAGAGAACATAGAGATGAGGGAACATAGGTCAGAGAGAACATAGAGTTGAGAGAACATAGGTCAGAGAGAACATAGAGATGAGGGAACATAGAGATGAGGGAACATAGAGATGAGGGAACATAGAGATGAGGGAACATAGGGCAGAGGGAACATAGAGATGAGGGAACATAGAGATGAGGGAACATAGGGCTGAGGGAACATAGGTCAGAGAGAACATAGAGATGAGGGAACATAGGGCTGAGGGAACATAGGTCAGAGAGAACATAGAGATGAGGGAACATAGAGATGAGGGAACAAAGAGATGAGGGAACATAGGGCAGAGGGAACATAGAGATGAGGGAACATAGGGCTGAGGGAACATAGAGATGAGGGAACATAGGGATGAGGGAACATAGGGCTGAGGGAACATAGGGCTGAGGAAACATAGAGATGAGGGAACATAGAGATGAGGGAACATAGGTCAGAGAGAACATAGAGATGATGGAACATAGGTCAGAGAGAACATAGAGATGAGGGAACATAGGGCTGAGGGAACATAGAGATGAGGGAACATAGGGCTGAGGGAACATAGAGATGAGGGAACATAGGGCTGAGGGAACATAGAGATGAGGGAACAAAGAGATGAGGGAACATAGGGCAGAGGGAACATAGAGATGAGGGAACATAGGGCTGAGGGAACATAGAGATGAGGGAACATAGGGCTGAGGGAACATAGAGATGAGGGAACAAAGAGATGAGGGAACATAGGTCAGAGAGAACATAGAGATGAGGGAACATAGGGCTGAGGGAACATAGAGATGAGGGAACATAGGGCTGAGGGAACATAGAGATGAGGGAACAAAGAGATGAGGGAACATAGGGCAGAGGGAACATAGAGATGAGGGAACATAGGGCTGAGGGAACACAGAGATGAGGGAACAAAGAGATGAGGGAACATAGGGCTGAGGGAACATAGAGATGAGGGAACATAGGGCTGAGGGAACATAGGTCAGAGGGAACATAGGGCTGAGGGAACATAGGTCAGAGGGAACATAGGGCTGAGGGAACATAGGTCAGAGGGAACATAGGGCTGAGGGAACATAGAGATGAGGGAACACAGAGATGAGGGAACATAGGGCTGAGGGAACATAGGGATGAGGGAACATAGGTCAGAGAGAACATAGAGATGAGGGAACATAGGTCAGAGAGAACATAGAGATGAGGGAACATAGGGCTGAGGGAACATAGAGATGAGGGAACAAAGAGATGAGGGAACATAGGTCAGAGGGAACATAGAGATGAGGGAACATAGGGCTGAGGGAACATAGGGCAGAGGGAACATAGGACTGAGGGAACACAGAGATGAGGGAACATAGAGATGAGGGAACATAGGGCTGAGGGAACATAGGGATGAGGGAACATAGGGCTGAGGGAACATAGGGCTCAGGGAACATAGAGATGAGGGAATAGAGATGAGGGAACATAGAGATGAGGGAACATAGAGATGAGGGAACATAGGGCAGAGGGAACATAGAGATGAGGGAACATAGAGATGAGGGAACATAGGGCAGAGGGAACATAGAGATGAGGGAACATAGGGCTGAGGGAACATAGGGCTCAGGGAACATAGAGATGAGGGAATAGAGATGAGGGAACATAGAGATGAGGGAACATAGAGATGAGGGAACATAGGGCAGAGGGAACATAGAGATGAGGGAACATAGAGATGAGGGAACATAGGGCTGAGGGAACATAGAGATGAGGGAACATAGGGCTGAGGGAACATAGAGATGAGGGAACATAGGACTGAGGGAACATAGAGATGAGGGAACATAGGGCAGAGGGAACATAGGGCTGAGGGAACATAGGGCTGAGGGAACATAGGGCAGAGGGAACATAGGGCTGAGGGAACAGGACATCCAAAACACACCCCGACCTAACAAGCAAAAGCTGAACTTGTGAAAAAAAATAATGTCAAATTCTAATTTTTTTCTTATATCATTTCGTGTCTCCAGTTTACCACAGTCCTGTCCTGTTATGACATTCTGTAACATTTCAGTTAAGATCCTCTGAACCATGTCACCATGAGCAGGATATGACTAAGGAAGACAAGTGGGGTTATCAATAACAGGGTAATTAATATAATAATATTAACATAATATAGTATAATCATTATGTTTTATAATGCTTTAGCAGTACATGTGTTTGTGTGTCAGAGCAGTTCCCCAACATGGCTGCGTGCAGTTACCATACAGGAATGTGACTGGCTCTCTCGTCTGTAACTGTCTTTACTGTACATGAGCCGCGAGAGCCACTGATGTAAGAGTCAATCAACGAGCTGCAACGTGAGCCACTGCAGTCCGGTCGGAGGTCAGAGGCAGGAGAACTCAATGTGGGACAAGCCGCTATTATGAAAACCCTTGATGAGTTGGACATGGTGGAGGCTTTGACGGCGGCTTCACTGCAGTTTACTTGAAGCCTGAGAACACACAGAGCCATCCAGCCACAGGCAGATGTGTCATTAGCACATACACATTAATGTGATATCAGTCCGTAATGTTTGTCATGTGATCGGTCTAGTTTGAAGCTACGTAGTCCATCAAAACCTCCATCAGCCAATCGGTGCTCTTCTCACCTCCGTCCTTCCTTGTTTGTGGCTCTTTCCAAGATGTCTTCGGCTCTGCCGTCACGTGGGGGAGATTGTCCCTAATGGTGTTCGGATGACTCCCGTCACAGACAGGGCCCGCCTCTCCGTCACCCCTCTGGCCTCCCAGACCTGGGTCGTGTCGGGGTCTGCAGAGAACTATCGGGCGTTTGTTTCGTCCTGCGCAGAGTGCCGGTCTGAAATGATTCTTACACTTAACAGACATCCAAGTTCGCCACCTCCCCTTGAATTACTCTCTGTTACGGGCCCATCGATCTTTGGACTGTACGTGACGTGCAAAGTTGTTCTAAACAAAATGTTCAGTAACACCTCAATAGCACGTTTCACTGGAAGTAGTGGAATGTTTATGTGGAGAAAAAAAGAAACCCTCTTGAAATTTTGGCTGTTAAATCTTCAAAAAGCAAAGAGGAGTGAGACCTCCCAGCTGGGTCTGTGGAGAAGAGAAAGTTGAGCCGTTAAAAGTTTACTTTAGTGAAGCTTGATAAAACGTCAAGGGCCACTGCATCACATCAGTTAGAGGCAGTTCAGTCGCAAAGCAGTGTTTCCCCTCTCAGATTATTTTATTTGTTTGTTTAATCTAATTTTAATCAGAAAGGAAAATATGAAAGAGAACTTGCATTCAGAAGAATGAAAGTGGTGAGACATTTTAGATTAAAAATCTAAAGCTCCTCTGATTTACATGACTTTTTGCTAAATGTAAAAGTTCCTAAATCAAAATTTTATTTTGGAAAATTGTGACCATGGAAGTCATGAAATAAGCAATGAAACGAAAGACATGGTTATTGCACAGTGAAGCCGGTGGACCTTCTAAACGTCAATCAACTATTCATGACCACAACGTGTATTGTGGCGCCCTCTGCTGACACAGTCGTGTACGTGCACCGTGTCCGTCCACCTCAAACTGCACCTCTGAGTGAAAATGACTATAAACAGCAGCTGTAACAAAAAGAGAACCACGAGCCTCCGTGATGATGATGAATATTGTAAACTACACGCCAGATTGATCATATAGTTATCAAAATAGTGGTGAAAGGAATTTCACTTGTGTCACTCACAGCGCAGAAAAGTTACTTTTCTTGATAATCAGCTGGAATAATTAACAATTAATAACAATCTCACAGCAAATTGTACTTCCTGCAACAGGTATGTTCTCCAGCATTTACAGCATTCTCTGTGGATTATTAAGAGACATCGCTGATAGATTTTAAATATACTGTTTATATATATATATATATATATATATATATATATATATATATATTTTAATGCTGTGATTATCACAATATAAATTTCATTTTTCCACATTGTTGTTGATCACAAAATCAGGTTTTGAGAGGAACAACTGAGACATAAAATGTGTTTTTCATCATTTGGCTGAACCAAGCTATTCACCTTGTCCTCGGCCAACACTCAGCTGACAGTATGAATGAAGTGTGATAGAAGACGTGCTGTGTATAGCAGCGCTGCATGAATGTGTGTGTGGATGAATGAGACTTGTACTGTAAATGCTCTATATGAATACAGCACATTTCCCATTGACCTTGAGACGAAGCACGACAGGGAGACGAGGGATGTTTTGCATCATTATGTACAGCTGTTTTATTTGTGATTTCCCCAAAACATCATCAGTATTTTTACTACATACAATGCATGTAATCAAAAGTACAATGGATCAACTTCCAAGAGAAGAGCAAAAAGAAAAAGAGCAACACACACACAAACAAAAACAAAATAAAAACAGGCGGTGATTTCTTTTTAACCACGAAGAGAGACATCGGTTAAGGTACTGAATGTATAACACTATTTATTATGGTATCGGGCTATTGACGGTGCCATCAACAGCGATTGCCATGGCAACTGTATACGTTGAAAAGACGAGTTCCTGCTAGAAGCACTGAGGTCTGGTGAGTTATACTGCGACGTGGTGTGCGCGCGTGAAGGTAAAGGTACTTATCTTGGGACTCTACTGAGATAAACTACGATTCGAAAGATTTCAGATTTTCCGTTCTCCCGACGACGAGGACGGGTCGTGCTTCGGGATGTTCACGGTCTGCTGGACGTTCTCCAGTTGAAAAATCGAAAGGGGGACATTTCATTAGACTGTTGCATCAGTAGGGATCCTTTTTTAGAAAGCAGACGGGCTTTATAAGGACCAAATGTCTGGGGAATAAATAAAAGTACTAATCGAGACAAGGAGAACGACCAGCAGAGAAGCACGGCGACGTAGCACATCCTCGTCACGCGCACCTCCCGTGAGCCAGCTACTGTTGACTCATCGAAAACTGATACAACAATTTGAGAAGCTAACAAATGCGTGGATATGAGGAGAAGACGACGAAAAAAACAAAACAGCTACTAAAACTCAAGGAAACCGTCTTAACATCAGCGATACGAAGACGGGTCGTCCTGTATTCTGCTTTAAAACCCCTGATATTGTCCCAAAATAAGGCTGTGGGTTCTAGGCACACCAAGGTACAACTGAGCTGAGCAATATGTGCATTTATGTCCGTTTGTCTTTAAAGACGTGAAACTGTCTGCATGTACTGAACGCGATTAATCTTCAATTTGATTTCTCTAACCGCCTGGCTAGCTCCAGGGCTTTTTCCTATAGAGATTAGAGTTTCTTTTTTTATTTTATAAAAAAAAAAAGAGAGAAGATGACAACAAACCGTTTTTTTTGACATCACACGCTTTGCAGAGCATTTAGAGACAAAAACACAAGTGCATCATTGGCAAGAACTGCTGGTGAGGGAGAAAGAAGTGCACAGAAGAGTGCGTTGTATGCGTGTGTGTGTGTGTTGATCAGAGAGTGTGTGTGTGTGTGTGTGTTCAGTGTCTGCCTTTTTTTTCAGTCAGTCAGTATAAGTGTGTGTTGATCTGTGAGTAAGTGCATGTGTGTACGAGCAAGCGCAGATTTAAAGAGGTAGCAGAGAAATGCGACCGGAGCAACAGACGGCCGACCGTCGCCGTTGAATGAAAAGCGTTCCGTGTTTACCACAGAGGACGACTTCCCGTCCACCTGCTCTCCTCAGGTTCAGTGAATCATCGGGGGCCGCGCACCGTCACGGGCCCATATTCCGTCTTTTACAGGTTCATTATTTACTAGAATAGGATTACACGCTGCACTGTTAAGAAAGATGCATTATATGCCGTATATCCTATACATATCCTCCCCCCCCAACTGTCTACATCGTTCTCGTTTTACCCGCCTCCAGAAAAGGGCCCAGTCTGCTCTGACTAGTGAGCTGTCGACTACCTCTGTAGCTACGGCAACACCGGTTCTGCCGATATACACCTGAACCACCATCGCAGACGAGACCAGAGCAGCTAAAAACTCTACGGACGCGAGTACGTTGCATGTTACTTAGGGTTATAGATGCTTTATGAAAAACAAAAGCCAGGAATAGTAACTTTATATGACATAATAATAGACTGGGGGCAAAAAGCACAATATGGGCGCTTGAACCGGGGCCACTCTACACTAATATCACTCCGCAATCTGACATAAAAATACCCTAATATTACATTTTTTTGTCATTTCATTTTTTTCAGGATACAGCTAATATCATCATCAACATTAATCAAAATTCCTTCTGTTTTGACAAAGTGGGCATCACTTTTTTTTTTGGTGTCAGGTTAAACTCAAATTCTCGGACCCCCCCCCCCCCCCAAAATGCCACGCGTCAGATACGTCCTCGATTCAATAAAACAAATCATTCAATACGAAATCATCTGTAAGTGCTGAACGTGAATTTTGCATATCTGTCTGTGCCGCTGTCGACCAACAGCCGCTGACGGTAAACAAATGAACCTTGGAGGAGCCGAGAGGTGACGTCATCACGTGATCACTAAAGGCTTGGTGTGTGTGCGTGCGTGCGTGCGTGTGTGTGGGGGTGTGTGTGTGTGTGTCATTCACAGCGTGCGTGTCGAAGGCCTGGTCGTCTGGAAGCTGAGCGAGCGAGCGCAGCGAACAGACGACGGATTCAGAACCAGAGTTAGACGATTAGAAGAAGGCAGAGTGCAGAGAGGGTGTGTGAGAGACTTGGCTGGCTGCTGAGCAGAAAATAAAAGCCAACACTATTTGTATCTTTAACTTCTAAAACAGGATCCCAATGTTACAAACCCTTATCAGACCTTGCAGCAAAAAAAAAAAGAGAAAGGCGACAGCTACGGAGAAACGCGCGGGAAACCTGCGACACAACGGCAGAGCCGAAGGAGGGCAACGCGGTGTCGGAGGTTACTGTCAGTACTCTACATGTCAGCTGTAGGGACAGAGCAGCGGCCTGACGGAGAGGTTCGCCGATCGGCTGGCGGCAGCGCCTGTTAGTTTAAGTGTATTCCAAGGCGCCGGTCGACTGAAGCAGGGGCCGCCCGCCTCCCGTGAGCAGACCCACATCCACTCGGCACCTCCGAGGGTTCAGGCTACGTTCACAGAGCAGCTTTCATCTCGGCCCCGGCCGCGCACTTCTTCGACCCACCGCCCCTTTTTCATCCTTTTCTTTACAAGGATGCTTTGATGCAGATTTTGCTTTTGGTCGTTTCAATAGCCCTGCAATCTAGAGTTCTGCTTTCACGCCGAGATACATTAAATAAGAGTATCAATACCTCTTTCCCATTTCTACTATAATGGTTTTTTTAAACCTCATCTCCTGGATGAATATAGGAACCCCCTGCATGACTGAGAGTAGGCCGAGTCGTCTCGTCTGCATCGTTGTCGCTCTGCAAACTCAGTTTACAAAGTTGACAGGGATTAAAGTATTGAGCTGTAAAGATGGAGCTCAACTCTCTGTCAGACACTTTCCATGACAGGACACGTCATCCAGGTTAGACCGAGTTCATTTTGTGTCTAGAAATAAATAGCAGATCTGTGCCACATTGAAAGAGTAAAAAGAAAGAAGTAAAAAGAATCTATCATCTGCTATGTGAACGGAGCCATGCAAAGTTGTTTTTTCAAAAAAAAACATATGTAAACGCGTCGACACAGTCCGGTGGGAGCGCGACGCCAACCAGGCCTCTGATGCACTGATGCACTGACTTTAAGATTTGTAGGCTTGTAGTGAGATCTGAGGTAAAAATCATCCAGCATTTGAAAAGACAACGAGATAAAAAGGAATATACTGTACATATACACACGGAAAGAAAAGAAGAAACCCTCTCTAAATTAGTGTAAAAATTAAAAAGAGATGCCTCGTAATAAAAAATGAAAAAAAAGTCATGCTTCCAACAAAAAGAAAATATATATATATACATATATATGTATGTATGTGCAGAAGGGAGAGGTAGTATGTTTGGTTAAAACGCAGCAGCGCCTAAGCTTAGCGGCACGTCGTCGAGAGAGAGAGAGAGAGAGAGAGAGAGAGACGACAGTGAGAGGAAACAGAATGAGGCCGAGACGAGGATCGAGCAGAAGAAACAAAGGAGAGTGACCGTTAAACATCTAGAAACATTGGGATCCACTCGTATACTGACTGGTCTACTGGCAACGGGGTTCTGCTGGACAATCTTCCACTTCATAAAACAACCGGGTTTACTGTGTGTGTGATCGTAAAGCCAGTGCAAAGACTGAGGAGAGAGCTGTAGAATGTCCGTGTGAGAGAGTGTGTGTGTGTGTGTGTGTGTGTGTGTGTGTGTGTGTGTGTGTGTGTGGTGTGTGTTTGGTTCCCTTAAAAGCTATGGTAAAAAGTCATTCTGTAAATTACTGAGGTATCTGTTTTAATGTTTCCAGCTGAGTGAGGTTTCCATTAGTAAGGCTACTGAGGTGGAGCTGCTGACCTGGGTCGAGGGGAGGAGGAGGGGTGAGGGGCCGGGGCGGGGCGGGGCGGGGCGGGGGCGGGACCTCAGCGATGGTTTTGGGTCCATGTTGAGCGCTGAGCGTCTCCCGACGTCAAATCTACAGTCCCCGCGGTGCGCGTTTGAGCTGAAACTCAACCATCGACGAGGGAAAATGAGGAAATGAAAGTCGGCGGCGTAAGATACAAAGTTAGATCGGTGAGATTTCGCTCTCAGGACCCTTGAAACCGAGCGGACTCTCGCCCAACACCCCGCCCACCGTCAGCCCCGTCCTGCATTCCTTTTTTTTTTTTTTCAAACAGAGGATGTAGGTGCTGATGTTGTATGTAAAAAGTCCACGGGGTTTTTTTTTTTGTGTGTTTTTTTCTTTTCTTTTTTTTACGTCATTCAACAACTATTCAGTAAAAATTTCAAGAGCTGCGGTTTGCGAGACACAAAGTAGTGAGAAAGGTAATGTCACACTTTGGGTTTTTAGGAGGCGACGTCTTGTCGGTCACTGTACAGCATGTCACTACGTCTGCCTGTGGCGAAAAAAATACTTTTTGTTTTTGTTTTATCTCCTATGATCCTTCAATACAGAGTCTACACAGTCTTCCGGACGTCCACTCCAAAGGTGTTCTGGGTCTGTCGGGACACAAAGGAGCCGCTCCTCCGTCGTCGCGCGCACGTCCGAATCCCAGAGCAGCTGTTCCGCCGAACGTCCGACTCCCATCAGCCCTTGGTGCGCCACCGTATTTTTTTCTCTTTTTTTCCCCAAAGGCAGAGACTGACCGGCTGCCGAGTTAAAGCTATGAAGAGCAATCCTGCTGTAATTGGCTATTGCAGAAGAAGAGGCGGTTAGATGGTCGGTTGACGGATGAAGAGGCACGCGCATGCTGTTGCGTAGCGACAGTTTGCCATTGGCTAGATCCTGTCAGTCAGTTGAGGCAGTGTTAGTTCATGATCACTTGATTGTGTTTGACACCGTGCTGCTGGAAAAGCAGATGTAGCTCTTTTTTCATTTTTGAAAAGGCAGAGCTGGGGGCCGCCTTTCCACTCGCAAAGACTGAGCTCCGCCGACTGAGCTCCGCCGAGTTCCTTCCCCTTCAGGTTGCAGGTCCAGGTGGAGCGCGGCTGCACCGACGAGTTTATAGTGACTCCAGTAGGGAAAGGAAGGGGAACGGTCCCCGGTGTCCCTTCCCTCGTCCAATCAAGAAGTTAAAGCCACGACTTTGGGTCAAAATGGCCGTTGTGTATTCACCCGGTTGAAGTCGAGGGGACGCGGGACCGGCGAGCACGTGGAAAAAGGCTCCAGGAGTTCCACTTTGCTCATCGCTGCTTCGTTTGACATGACACCCAAGTGCGGCAAGCCAAGCACAAGCTAGACAGCAAAGTCTGAAACACGTTGATTTACAATCTTGAACAGAACAAAACAGAAGAAGAAAAAAAAAGAGATCAAAAATCATCAAAATTAAAATATTATGGATATACTGTATAATTGTCAAAAGCTTATCGATTGACTTTAGAGAGAGAGAGAGAGAGAACAGACGTACATCCATAAGCTTGGAACGGACAGAGAGGACACTTCCTGTGGAGGCATACTGAGTTGTTGGGTGGCTGCCAGGGGTTCACACTGATTGACTGTTGTGTGTGTGTGTGTGTGTGTGTGTGTGTGTGTTTTCGGGGAGCGTGTGTGAGACTCAGACAGTAGGAATAGTCAAACACATACTCCACTGGGAATGTTCATTTCAGAAAGAGCATCATCCGAAATAGGGTTGGACCAACGCTGGTCCGCTCTAGTCTGTGAAACACTAATTTGAATGTGTGAATATTGGCGACCAAGACGTTCAGTCATAAAAGACAACAACCCACCAGCGGACACTTTTCTTCAGTGCCCCCTGAAAACAACTCAGTAAGCTCACCGGGGACCGTCGCCTCTGCACATTCGAGTTAAATACAACATAAGAGTCCATCTCCTTAATTGCATATAGTGCTGCATCTCCAGAGCATCCTGCCGTCAAAACAATTGAGTTCTCTTAGTATTTTGCCTACGTTAATCTCTAGACTATGTACAGACTTAGCAAGTGGTATTTACAAGGTTTGTCCACAAGGGGGCGATCCAGGACTGCGTGAGGGAGAGAGCGCGCACCGTGTCCCAACAGAGAGAGGGGTGATATGATATGTAGGTGATGTTGAAAAAGGAACATCCTAAACCTCGCTTATGCGGCTGGTGTTGAAAATGATATCAATGTGACATGAAACAGTATGAGGCTTGGTTTGATGGTGAATATAAAAAAAAAAATAAACGTCTTTCTCGTGTCTTACATTTCTGTCCTGCTGTTACGAGCATCTGAAGGATTTCATTCAAAAAACAAACAACAGACACTATATAGTCTATACATTGTTCTATCACTGTATATTGCTACCATCTGTAGAATATTTAATTTGCCCTGAAGAAAGAAACAACTAACTATACCAGTTGAGGCTGATATTAATCAAGCAATGTTTTAAACACTGATGACTGTATTCTTTTTCTTTTTTTTTAATGTAGCCATCAGCCATTTAATGGGTGTGTACTTTAGCTCTAATGTTCTCTTATGCGTCGTACAATAATGTTAACCCTTTTCATAAGAGGAGTTTTCATTTTCATTTAATGAACCGGAGCTTAGGAATGAAAATTGCAAAGGGTTAATCGTTTTTTTATTATTATTTTTTTTAAGTTTGACTTTTAGCTTACTTATGCTGTTGTTTAGTATGATTAGAAATCACAGTGAATCCTAGAGCTTCAAAAAACAATCTCCGTCTCATGATTGTAAGCTTACGCCCCACACACTCACACACACCGTAAACACCACGTACACAACATCGTCAGACAAACTTTTCCCTGAGGCAACAGCCGGTTAGTTGGTTTTATAGCCAACCATCTAGCTCTAACTGTCTTAGCAGCAATCTAACCAGACAGACCGAACAAATTTTTTTTTTCTCTTTTTCTTTTTCTCTTTTGGATAATCACTATCCACGAAAAACATGACGTTGTGTCAGTCGACAAACTTCACAGGTCCAATGACGACGAAATATCCAACTGAAAAGTGCTTTCCTGCATCGAACCCTCAGTCAGAGCCTGTACACACACCCCCTTGTGGTCCATCAATATTCTCATATACTGTACACGCATCACAAAAATAGAAGGACTCCTCGCGCGCGCGCGCACACACACTTCTCAGTGCTTTCTCGTGCGCGCGTGTGGACGTGTGGTCTTTTGAAAGATCACACGTCCACACACAGCTGAGGGGCCTCCGAATCCTCTACATTATACAACAGTCTGAACAATTTGCTTCCTTGATATAATATATATATATATGTATACACACACACACATATATATATATATATATATATATATATATATATATATATATATATATATATATATATATATATATATATCAGCTTATACGTATCATTTATATTTATATAGCATTATACATACATTCTTGTTTTTTGTGAAATTCCCTTTTGTCTTGTGAGCAGGGAATTCCAACTGTAGCATATCCCTCCATCTCTCCGACCTCCTTGACTCATCGCTCCGACTCTCAACCTGTCCTCCGCTGACTCTTCCTTCCTTCACTTCATGTGAGTGTGTGAGAGCTCTGCTGCACACAGACACGGGGCCGAGCAGGAGGAACCCCCCCCACCCCCCCCCCCTGCTCCACCACCCCCAGTATTAACATTACATTTAGGGATGCACCGATGCGATGTCGGATATCGGGTTGGACACTGATTAGCTGGATCAGGGTTTTCATGACGATAGAGCCCATATATGGGGCCGATCTATTCAATTCAATTCTATGTTATTCTACCTGTATGTACTATGTCAGGGAGCTGAAAACAAAAGGTCAGCAGTTTGGAGGTATTTAACTTGCTACACCACAGCGAAGGATGATCTTGGTCTCTTCCACTCAGTGAGAAGTAAAGATTATTAATGTAAAAACTGGCATTGACTCGGTACTTGGCCGAGGTTTCAGTATTTGTATCAGATCGGTGCATCCCCAATTACATTATCGTAAGCTTGTCCATCGTCATGTTGATGTTTTTAATATATTTGGATGTATTTGCTGCCGACAAACTGTAAATAAACAACAGTTTGTAGCGACCAGTGTGGCCAGAGTAGTAAAAGTACTGTAACACTGCGAGAAATGTATCTGTAAGTGCCAGAATGGTTAATAGATGGACCTGTTGATGTGGACCTGAAGCGACGTCATAAGGATTGATGGTTAGAAAAGGAACGTGACGGTCACGTCCGTCGAGTCGTCTCCGCTGTTAAAAAACACGGCAGAAATCGAGAAGTGATGTCTGGAGAACGGTGGTGCTGATGAGAAAAGGCAAATCTGGAGTTTGTGCATGTGGAGAGGATCTGGATTGTCACTCCAGACGTCTGTGAGTCACCACATCCGCATGACGTGAGGAAATGTAACGCAATTAGAGGTGCCGCAGAAATCCATAGCGGGATTCGAAAAAAAGAAATCCACAAATTCATAGGTCCGAGACATCTGAGCTTTGCTCCTGTAGATCAGGAGGAAGAGGAGGAAAAAGGATGAGGGCCAAGGATGAAGAGGTGAATGTTACCGTCTATCTGATTATCCATCTTTCTCCAACGCGTCCAGGGATGTATCAAGGCTGGGGCATTTCTCAGGGACAAGGTGGGGAGGGTTGGTTAATCATCCTGCGTGTGATGAGGGAGTAGACGCGCCTGCCCCCTCCACTGCTATGACACCTCGCTGCCGAACACCTCCAGCACCAGCGGGGTGAGCTGCATGCTGTGCTCGGGCTGGAAGGAGAGTGAGCGGTACTGCTTGGAGTGCTCCTCGTTCAGGCTGCGCAGGTCAGCCAGCTTCTGGATCATCTTGGCGTAGAGGAGGCGCCCGCCTGGGTGGTTGATCCGGATGTAGGCCTGCAACGCCTCCGACAGATGGTCCTGGAGCTGCTCGACACGGGCGTGGTCCTGGACGCCGGGACGATCTGCCAGCGGAGAACGTCCATCGCGAGGGGAGTCAGAGAGGGCCACAGGAAGAGAGAAGGGGGCGGGGGTGGGAAGGTGGAGAGGTAAAGAGAATGTCAGTCAGAGCAGTTTGTTGCTGCGCTTTTGCCACAAACAAAATGTTCAAACCTAATAAATTGTAATCATAATCTATCCATATGTTTGACTTTTTAACTTTAACAAACTAGGTTTTAATAAAAAAAAAAAGAAGTTCACCCAACATGTAGTTTATTTTCATATTGACAGTCAACAGTATTTACTTATGTACAGTTTCAGCACTAAGGTTCCTTGCGGCTGAACAGTTTCGTCACAGACGTGGAGAACATCGTGTTTACGTTCTGAGCTGCATTAGAGGGCAGCTGAACAAGAGCAGCCGACCTGAGACGATTCGACCGGTACCCGCTGCGTGAAAATCTAGCGTATGGAAACATTACGTCTTGTTTCCTGCAATTTCCCCTCTGAATCGGAATCAAATCGTGAGGTGCCTAAAGATTCCCTGAACATTGAACTGAACATGAGCTGACACAGTTGCAGCTGCGGTAAGAAGGTAAAGGAAGAGACACAATTTCAGAAGGTGCAGTGGTCGTCCTCGAATTCACTGTTTACCCAACCTCACACAGAAAACCAGCTGGGCGAGTGCTCATGATTCGGCTCAAGGATTATCTGTGGTAATTGGTGTTTCTGTGACTGATCGGGCAGAGTGAAGGACACGACGTGAAGTCATCCTCTACGGGAAGAGTCCAGGGAAGAAAAAACGGCCGTCGCTCACAAAGCAGCGCAAAACTGCAGCGTGAACTTCAGCCAAAGAGCATGAAAGGAAGTCTGATGAATGTTGGCAGCACATTCTTTGGGCGGATGAAACCAAAATAAATTTGTTTGGATCAGATGGGGTCCGGCATGTTTAGTGGGGACCTGGCCAGGACTACCACAGTCATTACATAGTGCCGGCCTTTAAAGTTGGAGGAATGGTGCTGATGAGAGGCTGCATGAGCGCAAAAGGTGTAGGGGAGAAGTGTTTTCACCGAAATATTGAATTTAACTAGAGCTGCACTCAGGGAAATGCTTCATCCAATGCTGCATGTAGTTTTTAAAATATGTCTGCATCAAAATGTTTAACGCGACTGATTGACAAAAAGGATGAATTATATTGATGATGACACTGTAAAATGAGAAAGACCTGATATATTTATTTTTGGCACATGTGTATTGTCACTATTAATCAATGCTATAGAAGAGCGTGTGTAATCATAGCCGCGAGCGTCAATATGCGGAATCTAACCCTTTTTTGGCTCAGAGGAGTGAAACAGCTCAACTGCACCAATTGCATCTGCAATGAGCAAGTACAAAGTCACTTCAGCTGGTTAAATTCTATATAAAGACCGTGTAGAAGTATAATAATACTCATATTCCTTATAATAATACTCATATTCCTCGGACCACAGGCCGAGGAGGAGGAGGAGCAGCAATCTTCCAATCAGACTTATTGCTTAACACTCGACCTAAACATAGTTTGAACTCATTTGAAAGCCTAACTCTTAGCCTCTTTCGCCAAAGCTGGAAATGTTAAAAAATCTGTTATTCCAGTCGTTGTATATCGACCACCAGGCCCTTACTCTGAATTTTTATCTGAATTTTTAGACTTTTTAGCTGAGTTGGTGCTTAGCACAGATAAAGTTATTATAGTGGGTGACTTCAACATTCATGTGGACGTTGCCAACGACAGTCTTAGTTCTGCCTTTAATTCGCTCATAGACTCAATTGGTTTTACTCAACATGTAAACAAACCCACTCACTGTTTTAATCACACCCTCGATCTCGTTCTGACATATGGCATACACGTTGAATATCTGATAGTATTTCCTCAAAACCATATCTCCGATCACTACGTAGTTACATTTGAATTCTCGATTATTAACTTTACTGAATTTGGAGAGAAGCTCATTACAGCAGGTGTCTATCAGAAAACTCTGTAAGTAAATTCAAAGAAAGTGTTCCATCGTTATTTACTCCACTGCCATGTGTCGATACAGTGCAGGATGGTTGTCAAAACTTTACTTCCACACAAATTGATCATGTTGTTGATAGTGCAGCAGCCTCACTACCTTCCACACTAGACACTGTCGCCCTCTGAAAAAGAGTTTGATGCACAGACACGTGCTTTAAAACCGACGTCACGTAAGTTAGAAAGGAGGTGGCGTTCCAACAGTCTAGATGATTCTCACCTAGACCAGAATTTAATTTAATTTAGTTACATATAAATGCCAGAACCAATTATTCTTCTTCACTAATAGAGGACAATAAAAACATCCCCGGGTTCCTCTTCAGCACTGTAGCCAGGCTGACAGAGAGTTAAAACTCTACTGAACAGTCTATTCCTCCAACTCTAAATAGCAATGATTTCATGAGCTTCTTTACTAATAAGATCTATTACCATCAGAGAAAAAACTTTATTAGCTTCTTCCCACTAATAGCACAGACACACTGTCCTGTACAGTAGCTTCTGAACCAACAGTTTTGCCTAATTTATATTTAGAATGCTTCTCCCCTATAGATCTGACTGAGCTGACTTCACTTGTCACTTCATCCAAGCCATCAACCTGTCTTTTAGATCCTATTCCATCAAGGCTATAAAAGGATGTATTACCAGCACTGCTGAAGGTCACCAACGACCTTCTCATGGCCTTGGACAGTGGACATGTTTCTATTCTCGTCCTATGAGATCTTAGTGCTGCGTTTGATACCATGGATCACAAAATTCTGTTACAGAGACCTTGGAATTCCTAACAGGAACCTTGGAGTTACCTTTGACCAGGACATGTCCTTTGACTCACACATAAAACAAGTCTCTAGGACAGCCTTCTTTCACCTGCGCAATATCAAGAACATTAGAAACATCCTATCTCAAAAGGATGCTGAAAAACTAGTCCATGCATTTGTCACTTCTAGACTGGACTACTGTAATTCATTACTGCGAGGCTGCCCCAATAAATCTGTGAAAAGCCTCCAGTTAATCCAAAATGCAACAGCACGAGTTCTGATAGGAACTAGAAAAAGAGATCATATCTCTCCAGTGTTAGAATCTCTGCATTGTCTTCCTGTAAAATTCAGAATAGAATTCAAAATACTGCTCCCAACCTACAAAGCCCTTAATAATCAAGCTCCATCATATCTTACAGAGCTCATAGTTTCATATCATCCCAATAGATCACTTGGCTCTGTAAACGCAGGACTACTTGTGGTTCCCAGAGTCTATGAAAGTAGAATCGGAGGCAGAGCCTTCAGCCACCAGGCTCCTCTCCTCTGGAACCAGCTCCCAGTTTGTGTCAGGGAGGCAGACACCCTCTCCACATTTAAAGTTAAACTTAAATCTTCCTCTTTGATAAACATTATAGTTAGAGCTGCTCGGCTGTTTTATATTCATGTCACTGACTCTGTTTTCTCTCTCTCTACTAGTGTATCTCTGACCCCAGAGCTGCAGGATCCAAACCGTCATTATTATTATTATTATTATTATTTATTTTATTATTAATAACATCATTGCATTTATGTGTCAGTTTTTCCATAATTCTAAGTATCAGTCTGGTAGAGATTAAAGCAACTGTCATACAACTCCTCTCTCCCCCGATATGTTTACAGTACATGTCACTAACCCTGTTTGTGTTTTCTATCTCTCCCGGTGTATCTCTGACCCCAGAGCTGCAGGACCCAAACCCGTCATTATTGTCATTATTATTATTATTATCACTAATAACAACAACAACATGATTAATTGAGTAATTGTTTGTAATCATAAGTATCAGTCTGGTAGAGACTAAAGCTGCGGTTGTACAACTGTCCTCTCTCTCTCTCTTCTCTCCTACTGTCTCACCTCCCACCCTCTTTCTGCCCACCTCTCCTCTCTTCCTCATTTCTCTCCTCAGCCCAACCAGTCAAGACAGATGACCGCCCACAACTGAGTCCGGTTCTGTCAGAGCTTTCTTCCTGTTGAGTTTTTTCTCGCCACCATCGCCAAGTGCTTTGCTCATTGTGGGATTTGTTGGGTTTTCCCTGTAATATTGTAATATTGACCTCACTATGTAAAGTGCCTTGAGACATTGTATGTTGTGATATGGCGCAATACAAATAAAATTGAATTGAATTGAATTGGATTGAAAATGAATGTTTGAAATATCTATATCTATATACCTTTCACTAAAGTTTGATCAGTCACACATTCTTTTTTTCTAATTAATTGGCATAATTCGTCTCGACCTTTGGCTAAAGACAAATGCAACTGTATTTAAATGGACAGGATTTGTAATGACTTAGTCAGATCCACCTCAAACCTTGCAGACTTACAGAAAACACCTTACCAATTAAACAATACTGAGGGTTTTAGCGTAGGTCAAAAGGCGTGGCTGTGGGATTAGCCATGAAACAGGCGGTTTTTAAGGGGCTAATGTTTTAGTGATGTCGACCAGGGTTTAACGTGATGTAATGTATTTGCATCCAGATATTGAACCACTGAAAGAGCCTGTGAGATGTCTAATCATGCCTATTATTTTATTTATTCAAAAATGATTTGATACTTAGACTGCAGTGGAATAGAGTTGGTTGAGCCTTGAGGCAGAAGGACGCGCTCACTCTGTGACTCACAATAGTGTTAGACATTGAAAACAAACAGCCTGTGAAACATTTTTCGAGAGCTTCTGCTCGATGGCCTCATTCTGCGATTGCTTTCATTCACGGCGTAACAAGTATTTCACCTTTACGCCATGCCACAACCTTATACTATTATCAAAAATGTGATGTCTTCCGGGAAAAGCTTTGTTCGTGTGTTAATGGCTCAGCACACACACACGCACGCACGCACGCAGGCACGCAGGCAGGCAGTACCTGGGGAGAGCAGGCAGATGCCCATGAGCAGCACGTGTTCCTCTTCATGCAGGTTGAGTTTCTTCAGCCCGACCTGGAACTTCACCAGCGGCTCCAGCAGCTCCAGCGTGTGACCCGCTGGGGAGGACAAGACGAGGAGAGTCAGTTACATCTTCTCACTGAGGCAGGGGAGACATATTGTGTTTTCCTAATGACTAATAAATGAAAATGCGCTCTCTCTCCCTCTCTGTATTTACACATTGCTGACAGAGAACATTACTCCCTCCTACATGTGTGAGTGAACAAGAACTGAGTGAGTGTGTGTGTGTGTGCGTGTATTTGTGGCCACTTTATTGCTTCTATGAAAATACCTGAAGTCTAAACCTCACAGTAATGTGCAAGTGTGCATAGGAAAGCAGTGTGTGGATGATCTTTGTAAGACTCTGTTATATAAAGTGTGTGTGTGTGTGTGTGGGGGGGGGGGGGGGGGGGGGGGGGGGGGGGACACACACGACATCACAGCTGCAACAATGAACACCTCTCTCTTAAGGAGTGAGGGTGTACACACTAGGTCACATTTTATCAATGCATGCTTGATGTTGCGGCCATCGTGGAGACTTCCAAAGCACATGGTGAACGAGTGCGTGTCAAGACATGTGTGATCCATAAGTGTGTGAGCAGTCGTCTGTATCAGTCACTAAACACTGTGTGTTCGTGTGACGGTGAGATGCGACCAACCCTTTGTGACGTCGTTGATGCAGTACTTGAAGTCGGGCCCTCCGCAGCTCCAGGACATGTCCTCCAGACTGAAAGACTGGTTGGACCGCAGCATGATGATCTCGATGGCACTTGACTTCAACAGAGCGATCTGGTCCTCGGCCGTCAGATCTCTGGAATGTGCACACAGTCACAGATACAGTGTGAGTGGCTGAACGCGTGTTTACGGGGGCATTCAGTTGGCCAAAACCTTTCAAAAATGCTCAAGATAAGGTATATTTCAGCTACTTTTCAGATGGCAAGAACAATTTCAACTTATAAAATGTCCCAAATGTCTTTGCAACTACTCAATCTTATCACATGGTTCCATCCGACAACAGGGTTCATTTACCCGAGGCAGGTTTTCACCGGTCAGAAAGTTGTAAACTTGTGTACGAGTGTGACGGAGAGAGGAGGAGACTAATAAGCACAGCGTGCGTGCTGAATTTATGAGTTACTGTGGCAACAGCGTGTCCAACCCGAGGCTTTGAGCGGCCACAATGGCACAAGAGCAGACAACACGCATCTTCTGCAAACCTTTGATATTTACTGTATATACTGTACTGTGCTGCATGTATGTGCGTCTCCATCTACAGAATCACATGCAGTTTTAAAGGACAAAAAACCTCCACCACCTCCACTTTTTCTAAGATTTAGTCATGTTATTTTAAAATTTTGTGCAATTTCTCCAAATATTTTGATAATACTTGTATAAATGATGCTCTGCAGCAAAGTCAGCAGCAGAACAATGACTGAAATGAATGGAAACTATTATTGTTGTGTTTCCATTTTCTTCACTCATGTATGCATTACGTATATCCAGATTGGTCTTTCCATATGTTTATGAAGCTACAGCCTGTTCCTGCGCTTTCTTGGAGGAGCTTGTTTACTTGGGAGCGATAATAACATCTCTCCTCCCTCGCTAATAACCGCATGCGTGGGGAGCTCGCTCAGGCCGCTCGCCTTTGCGTCTGTACATGCTAATGGGTGGATGCTGACGAATTTTACCAGTCAACAAATTACTAACGGGACTGAATAAAACATAAAGCAGCAGGGGCAATAACGTCTCATTTTGTAGATGGCCGCAATATGACAGCAGAGGATTATAAAATATACTGCATATCAATATCAGAACCCTTGTGAGCCAATCAAAGGTGTTTCCTGTTTGGACCTGCAGGTACCGGTCGGTTTCATCATTCGGCTGCTTCTCCCCAGTAATACCAGACCATTAAAACAATTCATTTAATTACACATACAGGTTACAAATATCCTTTACAATCAATAGATAAGATTGTGAGATTTATCCTTTTGTCTATGTCACAAGATAACCTTATATTCCATCACGATTTCCCAGAGCCAAAAGTGATAAACAAAGTTTTTAAGATATACCACAAACATGGGATGAACAAACAAAGGCACCAAATCCTCACACTGTCAAAGCTTGAAATGATTCAAATGATTATAATCTGTGAGCAAAATAATTTATCACATTATAATTATTATAATTTTTTTGTCAATCAACCCATCGTTTCGGCTTTTAATTTAGTTAGATCAATTCAAATGCATAAGTAAATAAACAAAAGTAAAGCTCCATTGGCATTGAATAGTTTTCAGTTTTAGTTAATATTAAGTTTTGAATAGGGTTTTTAGAAATCTTAAAAACTTTTTAAATTGGTGGCACTTAGCGCGAGGATTTTTAAAAAAGACACTAGGGATGCAACTAACGATTACTTTCATTATCCATTCATCTGTCAATTATTTTCTCGATTAATCGATTAGTTGTTTGGTCCATAAAATGGTGAAAAATGTGGATTGTGTTTCCCAAACCCCAAGATGATGTTTTGTTTTTAAAGAAACCAGAAAATATTCACATTTAATTAGTTGAAATCAGAGAATTTTGACTTTTTTTTTCATAAAAACTACTTGAACCGATTAATCTATTATCAATTAATTAAAGATGAACTATTGCAGCTCTAAAAGACACTATCCCAGACAGCAGTGTGTGCTATTACACTTTCCTGGTTGCTCAACATCTACCAGTGTACTGTTCTCCCTTGACTAAACTCAATTATCTCAGTCTGTTTTGTCTGCTACCTGAAGCCCGGAATCATCTTGGCAAAACCGATGACCTTCTGGATGCTGTAGGAGACCAGGTCGGCCAGGTGGGGAAGCATGGACAGCTTAGAGTCGTCCTCGTTGGAGTCTGGACTGCTCGCGCCATCCTGGTACATCATTAACAAGTTGCTCAAGTTCATCTTGGTGTCCACGGACTCTGTTTGAGCAGGAGATTAGGAGATGAGACGAGGGCAGAGGACAGGAGGTGGGGGGGGGGGGGGTGGGAGTGGGATGGGCGGACTAAGGAAGTGATTCAAAGGAAACATTCTGAACACACAAAATGGACTTTTCACCTCCTTGATAACTTCTGACTGACTGACTGGTATTTCACCTCTGATGGTTTATTAGCCCAAAAGTTGTTGGAGTAACCTGAGGGCAAATGTACCAGGGACACCTCACCAGTCAGTCAAAACTAAAATACCTCTCGGATGAGATGTGAGACATTCTCAACTTTTTAACTTAACTGTTCTTGGAAAACCAATGGTCTTAAAGACTGAAAATCTTCCACAGACACACACAATTAGCAAAGAGCCAGTGAGACGTTAAACAAGGTGAGATGACAGAAATCAAAATAAGCAGCCAACAAAAAGGAAACTAAATCTATATATTTTTTTAAACATAGATGTGTACAAATAACTATAACAACAAGTATGGAGCTTTTATATGAAATACATGTGAAAAGCTGTTGTTAAGGCAAATACTTTTGTTTTTATAGTTGTGAGGGCACTCATTGACATAATGCATATGCCTAGCCCCTTACCCTAACCTTCACCCATCACAGTTAAGTACATATTAAAGATATGTAATGTTTTTTAATAGTATCTGTATCAATTTAAACAAGAATAATATGTGATCACTGTTTTTATTCAGTATGCAAGTGTTGCTCTCTGTTGCTTATTGGTGAAAAATTTTGTCAAACCTATTACCATCGAAATACACAAATACATTTCATGAAACCCAAAATATCAAAAGGCACCACTTAACTGCCTGTTTATCATAATTGTGAAGTTTCATGGAAAAAAAATTCAATATGGTTTTCGAGTTCTGCTCCGGAAAACAAAATGATTAAAGACAGACCTCTCTATCCCTCAGCATTATAAAAACATGAGGACATGCTGCTATATCCACATTGAACACCATGATATATAAATCCATTTTAATTAAAAAATAAATAAAATTTTAAAAACAGGTTAGATAGGCTACATTGCAAAGTTGAGTAGAAGAACTGAGCACACAGGGTTAGAAAATGATATCTTACTGTGAACTTTTAAACTAAGGAATAAGGACACAAGGGCATTACAGTAAGATAAATAAAAGAGCTGAGGTTTTTCATACTGAATGGGCTGTTATTGGCAAACAAACACAGTGAGAGGCAGAGGCGTACAGCCTTCGCTGACTAAATTCTATGTTTGGAAATAAACGGCTGTCTTCGGGGACCTTGGTGAACTTAACCCTGAATCATTACACGGGATCAAACACAAGAGGAGAGGGACTCGTGCGTCTCACCGGGAGAGTGGTTGAATGAGTCAGAGGAGGCATCGGACAGGGAGTGAAGGGAGGCCGCTCTGCTGGCACTGCGTGTTACTGGGCCTTCACGCACTGGGGGCTGCACATAAACACAGAGAAACACAAATATTAATATACTCGCTGCGACACATTCACAACTCGATGCACTGCTGGGCTCCTCACCGGTGCCACCTGGAGCTAAGAGTCAAGTTCAAATGATCATAGAGGCAGGGTCGTCAAGGTATCTGGTAGACTCCTGCACCCACAGTGGAAGAAGGAACGTTTCTGCAGGTTTTCCATTCCCACTCCTGTCAGATTTCAGCACCAGAACAATGTGAAAGGCCTGTCACGATAACAACTTTTGGTTGCACAACATATTGTCCCAAAAATGATTGCGATAAACAATATTATCGTCATTTTGAAAACATTTTTTGACACGGACTTATGTGATCTTGCAGTATAGGCCTACTGGTCATTGTGCTTGCAAGTACACGATTTGTGTTGCTCCCGAGAGAAATGTTTAGACTTTTGTGTTCAGGCCTCAGACCAAAAAAGAAATTTGAAGAGACGTAGCCTTTAGAAAAAAACTAAGAAATCCCTATTTTCCGACATTTTACAGACCAAACAAGTAATTGATTCATCATACGACGAGAACAGATGAGAGGGCAGAAGGAGCTAGACTTGCTGAACTGTTGTTGACATTCATTCTTAAGTCAACAAACACAAATGTAGACACAAAGACTGTTATTGAGGTCAATAAAAATATTTGCGTTCATATTTATATATCGTACGATAAGTCAATAACGTAATTATGGTGAGAGGCCTAAAAGTGTCATTACTTCGCAACTTCTATTCCCCTCAGGTTACACAGTAAAATATAACTAGCCATGTGCACTTTGTTTTCAGGTTTGTATATTATGTGCATACTTCCGTTTATACTCTATTGTTTTATTTTATTCTATTTATTGCCCATTCTTTTGTCTACCTGTTTTTTTTGCTGGTGTGGATTTCCCTGGCGTGGGATCAATACCATTTTTTAACACAGGAGTGTGGTTGTGGCTGCTGCAGAGTGCAGAGACCTTCTCTTTCCACCCGCTCTGTATCCTCCATCTCATTTACTCTTGACGGCCCAGTTGTTGTGACCCACAGAGAGAATAACGTCTACCAGTCATGACGTGGAGGGAAAAACATGCCAGTGTCGGGCGGTGTTACTGGTATGATGCAAATTGAAAACACAGAAGCGAAACTGACATGTTGGTGTGAAGTAAAATATGACTGTGGTTATTAACAGCCATCTCAAGATCACAGGAGTGGTTTTTGACTCCCTGTGCTTTCATTACAGTACAGCCATTTTGCTCCACACTTTTCCACACATGTATCGTACGTTGTGTTGAATCTTATTCAATGCCGTGCTGAGGCCGACAGCAGTTAGAAGATCAAACGTCAGTTGAAGGAGGGGGAGGATCCGCACAGCAAATCTTGTTTCTGCTTAATAGAAAGTTAATGTTGAAAGTTAGTGTTTTTTGAGGTGCGAGAAGAAACCAGGGCAGATGGTTTCCATAAACTATTCTGACATTTTTTTGTTGAATTATTTTACAATTTAGCTTCTAAATTAATTTAGTCTCAAATTTAGTGTCCGCATAGGCAGGATAACGTAAATATGGAAACAGATGACACTGAACTGTACGCAACCTGTGCTGGTAAAACAAAGTGTAGTATTGTTTCAATAGGGAAACACTCTTTTTGTTGTGTGACATTATGACCTGCTCCGTTCTCATTCATGGTGGAGAACAAAGCAACTTTGGCCACATGAACGACAATGTGAGCGTGGTTTTGGTGAAGGAAGAGACTTTGCAGTGGACTCACCCTGAAGCGGGAGAAGTCAGAGTAGGAGGCATCGTAGGTCTTGTGGTGAGCTTCCACCAGAGAGGAGATCATCCGAGCCTGATCCTCGTTCAGACGTGGCCTCATTGCCTCCCGGGCCGCCTCTTCCTCCTTCCTCTTCAGTATCATGTCTTTCTTCCTCTGAACCTCTTCGTCTGTAAGGATGACTGAAATGCACGATGGAAGAGGGGACACATTAAAGATTTTGTAATAAAGTAACAGCCCACACAAACGTACACGTATATTAATTTCAAAGCTGCGAAAAAAAGACAGAATGACAGAAACAAACACAACCCTAATGAGAAAAGTGTAACAATTTAACAAATTCAACTGACCACGGATACCTACATCACTATGAATATAATTCTTCATATCAATGGCTTGCGATCAATATCAATACATTTTCCTGTTAGAATCTGTATGAAATAAAATTTAAAAAACCAGAAAGAAAGCTACAAACAAATGATGCATTTAATCAAAAGAGAACTCCATTAATGCTGCGACTAACACTCGCATGTAATTGATCTGGGTTCATGTGTTACATGTACCTCAACATTACAGTGTTGTTATGCACATGGAAATGCTAGTGCTAATAATTGTTGACAATGCTTTTGGCCATGTGTTTTTGGCCACAAAATAAATCAAAGACAGATGACAAAGTGTTGAAGAGGAAACAAACTCACCTACAAGATCAAAATAAAATAATCATGACTCATGTGCCTGTTACAGTCAGGGTTCAATTTGATGTTTTCCCCCCTCTAATTATGGGTTATATGATGCGTTTCAAGAAAAAAATAAGAGACAAGAGGTAAATGTAGTTATGACTAAAACTGAAAGGAAAGAAGTTACTTTGTGTTCCTTAACAATACTTTGGATGAAATAAAGAGATTTTCAAAAGCAATATCCAGTTTACGATATCACAAACTAAACTTAAAAAAAAAACCTTGGTGCTACCAGTAGGCAGTTATACAAATCTAGATTTCAAAAGTAGGTTAGGGAGATCTAATGGATACTCAAAATATTTTCATCTCAAGTTACATGAACCATACATCTCAGTTCATTTCATGTAGAGCAGGCCTGTCATGTCAGCTGCCTTCTAATGCAGCTGATGTAATGGGTGTTGGACATTAAAGTGCATCTTGCCTTATTCATGCTGCAGGAGCAAAGACTCCACAGGCCGAGTGGCACGGTAGTGCAGAATGGATTAGACATTTAGTTCTTGGTTTGACTAGATGAGAGAATCTTTTATTTCTATTTTTAGGCTTGCATGCCCCTTCCAGGTGTCTAAGACCGGCGGTTCTCAAGCTTTCCGTGTCCTGACCCACTAGCATAATCAGGCTAGTTGTGTGCCAATAGTCGATGATTTAAAAATAACGTGTATTGGTTTAAAATCGCGTACTGCCCCTTTAAGCTGTCTTTTTCTTTCATAACTGAGAGGAGGCAGCCTTGCTTAAATGCTGGCCCCTTTGGCCATATTAAAACATATTTTGAGAAATACTGTTATAAAAATCTTTTGTCCGTGTCATGATATAAACAAACTTTTATAACAGGCAATAAAAAAAGGCTACATCTTAAAGGAAAATCCCCCTCCAGCTTTACACATCAAATTGCACTTACTGCAGCAAATAAAAGAACACAGCAGAACTGAAAACGGATGGCACCGCCGCTGTGAAAATACAGAGTAAACTGCAATGAGCACTGAAAATGCAGCAGTGTTTGGTCGACATGAGTTTCTGTCTAACTTTCTCACACACCTCAGTCGTTTGCCTTTTCTAAAATGTTACTTTGAACTCACAGCGCAGACCGAGTCTCTGAGGGAGGTCTATTCTATGGCTGGAGTCTCGAAGGCCTCTGAGATCCAACAAACCCTAAAAAGGCTGCCCTCGCTGTGAGCGGCCCGGTTCAGGGAGGCCATTTTAAACAGTCATCCTTGTGTTCCGTAAATTATTTTGGATTCATTTGAGCGCAAGTCATATTTCTGCAGTGCAATATTTGTCTTCTGAAGACGCCTACATCTGGATGCGCATTGCAAAGTGGCCACTGGCGGTGTGAAACAGGAAACCTTGAATTACAAGCTGTGCCTGAAAACATTCTGTGAAATGAAAAACAGGTGGCTCCGAAGCTCAGTGTGTGAATGCGACTTCTGTAATGAGGTGGTTTGTAAGAAAAATCCATCTGTGTTACATTTCTTGTTCGACCACTCTGTAAACAGAGCCTGTTCATTACATGTATAGAGACACGCTTCAACAGTACATTACTGTCACTGTTTTAATTGAGTTATAAGATCACACAAGTGTTTGAGTGGCCTCGTGCAACTGCACAAACTCTATATATATGTATGCACAGCTACTATGAGTCAAAACCTCAATCTACTGTCTTGTGACAGGTGAAGGTATGTTATGTATGTTTCAGAACACGCCATTTTAGTTAAACCTAGAGACAGCGGGTTACATCATCTGTGTTTGATGCCGCTGACGACAATAAGAGCTCATTTCAAGGTTTCCAGAACACACAGGAAACTGTACAGAAAATACAGAGGTAAAACCACATGGGGATAATTGAATGGTTAATGTGTGTATATATATATATATATATATATATATATATATATATATATATATGTATATATTCTGAGCAAATATTTACCACTAAACAAAAAAAAGTACTTGATAAACCACATTTCATATCTCGGAAGCAATATCCAGCAAGCCTATTGCTCGTGGCTTTTCTAGTTGACACTATACTACAATAATAATAGCACACATCAGAAAGAAACAAAGCACACAGAAAGTAGAATTACTAATCCATAACAAAACAGAAAATCAACTCCTTCAGTGGTATTTCACACTTGGTGTTTCTGTCATCCATCCGGGGCCTGTCTCTGTGGGCAGTCACTGCAGTCAGTGCCGGACTAATGTGCTGACCCCTGAATGCCTCGGCCCGTATTATTCCTTTGACTCTCTGCCCCAGTGACCTACGATTACCCGTGAGGCGCTCAACTATACAGATGGAGCGACAGCATTAGTGCCACACATACCGCGTCTGCCAAAGGGAGACAGGCCCAGAGTCATGCGGTCAAAACGCAGATATGACAGCAAGTCTTGATGATCTGGCAGCAGACAAAGGCACTGTCCTCAACATTCATACATTTAATTTAGCTCCATTACATTATGCTATTCGTCTAGGTGTATAGATTGAGAACAATTTTAACTGTATAGTCCCCCTGTTCATGCAGGGTGAAAGCTACGTACACTATTTTCTTGGTGGTTTTCCGAATGAGCTGCACTGGGTGAACTGCTTTATTGTCCAAATCTGTTAATGCAGCAATTCCTGATTATAATTTCTGCAACATAATCCTAAAATATACTTTCATAATTGCAAGTGCGTATTTGGCTAAAAGGGATACATAAAACCAAATAAATACATACTTCACAGTAACTGCTAATTTAAGAGGCCGATGAGATGGCATGGATGAGTCAAAATTAAATAGTGCCCAGATCCTGGACCTCATACTAAATGCTGGTTGTTTTCCTGGAAGCTGTAAACAACTATATTTTGAAGTGGACCAGTCCAGTGATTGCACCCTGGATTGCAACCACAGAAGCAGCGTTATGTAAGCGTATGATGTGGTGACGAAGACAACAACAACAATTTGGCAACACAGACTTGAAAAGGCAACTGAATGAGACGGACTGCTTAGCTAACCAAAGGATTTACTAGGCTTTCATCTCCTTTAAACCACCATCATTAATTAGGCTTTGGCCGTGCTCCAATGTCCATCCGAGCCCGAGCCAGAACCACTCCGTGTGGTGAGGATACTCATGTATGCAGCCTGAACATGAATAGGCACAGTCTGGTTTGGCAGTTTGGCACAGGCCATCAAAGCAGCTATTCTAAGGCTGGGACCAGCCAGTTTCCAGCCAGGTTTGAGCCCTGGATGGCATCGTTAAGGCAGGAGTCCACAAAAAACAACAGACCATCAAAGGAACATCTTGACCACCCCACAGTTCTTGGCAGACGCACAGCAGTTTACCAGAGAAAGTTTGCTGTTTAGGCAGGGACTGATTGGATGTGGTGATGTGGTGCCCTGAATGGCAGACAGGAGCAAAGAACGGAGAACAGAAAGAAAAGGCAAACAGAGTTTGGTAAACACCAGCAATGCCACACTGACAACGAGGGGGGAAAAAGTGTTGAGCAGTGGAGGCCTGAGGTTCACAGCAGGCTAACTCATTAACCAGCCAACCGACCAGTGAAAATACGATGGAGGCAGCTAATGTTCAGATCTGGTGGGATATATGTCAAACTGGATTTGGTGCGTGGCCAAGATTTTTCCCACCGCTGCTCCAGGCCTGTGATGTTAAAGGGGTAAATTCAGGTCAGTCAGGCATCAGGGCACTTACATATAGGCCTATGGGTAGATCACATTAAAAGTGTGCATGGTAGGGCAGTGTGGGATACAAGGACCTTAGGTGACCCTTGATTTTGTCTACTCTTCTTGCAGATTCTTGCAATGATGTGGTGTGTCAACAGAAAATATTGGTAACTTTCAACGGTGGCTTTATCATATCTAACGCATCTTTAAACCAAGAGGTTCAAGACATATGAGCCTCAGCCATCTTTAAAACAGAAATGGACAACTTTTTGGCTTAAACTGGTCATTATGATGTGACGCTGTGTTGCTTTCACCGTGTTATTTTTCTTGGCCACCGGGATGCAGTTTTCACAGAAAAATTATGAGTCGATTTACGGCACAAAACATAAGCTTTGTCCAAATTCAAGGGCCGTCTCCTTCGGAGTACGTAGCCTACGTATGCTCGGTAGACAGCGACGGCCAAGCCCAAATAAGATGGTCTGGTCTGCGGCAGATTTCCTTCTTCTTCTTCCTGGCAAATCACAACCAAATGGAGCATTATCGCCACCAACTGACTTGATAAGGTATTGGGCAAGAGAGGATCCATCCGTTGGATCCTTCGTTGCTCGGGGCTGGAAGGCCGCATTCGTTGGCCGCGTTTGAAGGAGCCCAAGAATTGGGACAGACGAGGGCCCAGGAAGGACTACAAATGTACCGTTCAAAAGAGGCGGCCTTTCAATTAGGCCTCCCCTCCTTCCTTTTTCTCCGCCCCCCCACCCCCCAGCTATAATCATAACCAAAACGATGAAAAGAATAGCGTTCTCCCAGTATCTTGCACCAGTGATGAAAATGGCTGATGATGGAACACCCGAATTGACAAAAACAACTCAACCTTGCAAGAGAAAGAAAAATCTCATTGATGGAGGATGACAACTTGACCGCCATGACCACCTGGAGCCACTAGGGGCCATGAAAGTTGTCTGCTGCGTCTTTAAAGTGTACATGACAAAATGCTTTCAAAGAGAAGCTAAATTGTCTATTGGATGCATTGTTGTTTGGATGCATTCACACCTCCATAGACATCTTTTCTTTCCAGCCCTGTATAAATGGAGAACCTGGCACTTATTGTAATGCAGGTGTCAAAGACTTTGACCACCTGACAGAAAAAGCCTGTAGAAGGGACATAATACAAAAGGATTCTGAGAGAGGATGAAGAATATGAATTAGGGAGGTAAGTGGAGGACGGCGACCTCAGGAGAAGCTTCGCTTATGTGGAAGAAACTGACGACGTTTCAGAAACTCTCTTGTGATTCTAATCCTGTTACAATTACACACGGGCGCAAACAGGCGTACACAAGCAAGCATGCAAATACATACACTCATACAAGTGGGAGGGTCCTTTCCTGGCATCTCTCTAACCTCTGTCACACAAGGACAGCGGAGGGATGTTTACTACGCACTCAGCTGGCACTACTCACAGAGGGGAACACACACACACTCACACACTTATTCTAATCTGAACGCTGGTGAAGTTTTAGGGAAAGCTGCCAATTATAAGAAAGGATGGCGTAAAAACCGGAAAAACACAAATAGAGGTTAACTGTACTTCAAACCCTTAAAGATGTCTTCATGGACATAATATACTATCTTGCATTACAAAAGAAGGGTTAAATTGGGGAAAAAATTACATAAACTCATCCTGAAACCTAATCCTAACGTCAATAGATTTTTATTCAGTCTCATCAACTCATCAACAGGTCATTTAAAACATTACCCTAATAAAGACTTATTATTTCAGTATGAATACACCCATATGCCGGTGCTTTGAGGTAATGGCCATATCGGTATGTCCAGGACACAGCAGAAAGTCTCATGTTTGCCGTCACAAGATTCATATAGATAGATTGATGAAACACACAACAAGGGGACATTTAGAATGTGCACAACACGTGTGTGTGTGTGTGTGTGTGTGTGTGTGTGTGTGTGTGTGTGTGTCTGTGTGTTTGTTTGTGTGTGTGTGGCACAGGCACAGTGCTGACTCTGTGTTCAGACTTCACCCCAGCTGAGGAAGAAATACACTATAATTAATGTAAGACTTTCAACTTTTGACCAATCGACGGTCATTGCCACACATTTGTTTTTTTGTCTTCCTTTTACTTTTTAAATCACACTTGTAGTGTTATTAAATCCACATAATCGGTGAAAGCACACAAACACACAGCTCAAAATGAGGTAACGGTGGTACCTCGACCAAGACCTAATGAACCTGGATTTATTGCTTTAGATAGGAAAATAAACTTGGCGCTCAGTGTATGGACTGTGGTTTAAGCTTCCAGTCACAAAAATACCAGAGTATTCACACTGTAATATTTCCTCTGTTCTTATGTTCAACTTGACATATTAAATTACAATGTATTCAAGTTTGTTTTCCAGGTACAGAAACTGTGGGACAGAGGGGAGTCTGTAAATTTAACATGGAGGAATGTGAATCAATTTTACATCAAGGCAAAGCCTGAGAGTGCCAACCTCACAGTCACGCCAGCAGATGCCTGAAAGAGACTCACTTTCTTTCTTATGTAAAATTAATACAGAACTGCATTAACTACGGATACATTGAATGTTTCGCCACCGAAATTGTTCTTAAATATTGTGTTGAAGACCGAATAATTTTTTACCGAGCAATAATTTTGGTGACGCGATCAATAAAGCTGCCAGCGTAGAATGCGGTGGTGTCGGCAGTGTGGAAGCATTGTTCTAATTTATTTATTTTAAGTTATATTGGGCTTTGCTGGTCTGCTGGAACGTTAAAAAAAATGTTCAGTGTTATATAAATATTTATAAATTGTACTCTTGTAATTGATTTCTTTCCTTGAAAATCAAGACAAAAAAGTAAAAAGCACATTTAGGCTATCTCATTTATGCAAAGGTGAAAAATTAGCCATTGTGATCTCAATTGTTGTCCCCACAGTCCCCCACACGTCCCCATGGCATAGTGTGCATGTAGGTCCCCACCCGGATATAAAAACATGCAAGCACACACATACACACAGCCTGTTTGTGAATGAAATGTGGGAATGACCATTGTGCATTTCTTTGAAAAAGGGAGCCATTGTTAAACAAGATTTGACCCCCCCCACCCTCCCTTCCTTCTTTTCCTCTCTCCTTTATTCTCCCTTTCTTGTCAAGTTAGTATTCAAACGCACACCGACCCCCTCGCTCGTTCACATTTAAATAAGTGGAACGCAGTGAGGACGGTGGGAATAATTACTGGATATAATGTGCTAATTTGTCAACATGCAGATTAAAGATACGCCTCCATGTCAGTCATTATGTATGTGTTGAGACAAGGTGTCATCTTGCGGTAGCGCGGGGTGAGGTGATGTCTCATTCTCCTTTCACGGCACGTTCTGCTTGTGTTACACGCTGCTAACTGTATGCATAACCAACTCGGCTACGGCCACAGCTGCGTCGAACAGCATTTAAACAGAAAAGATGATTTAGTCGAGATAAATTACTACACTTTCGTTAATTAAATATAAACTGCAGTAGTGATGGACACTCCATCTGGAAGGATTAAATATTATTTGCAGCTACTATTTGATCATAGTTTACCATATGAGCCATCCTTATGCATTGCCAGTATTGCCCGTCTCTTCGTAACAAATCAGAGGAGTTTACACCTGACCATGGATCCTGTTGTTTGCCGTTGTTCCTGAATGTCTCGAAATATCAAATGAAATGCTATGCAAGCAGTGAACTGTGAGCGCCAGCCAACCTAATGCTGACATCTCTGGGAAGACAGTAGATCTAAAAAAAATGTGTGTGCATTTACTGTGATAACAATAATGATGGCACGAACAGTAAAAAGATAGATGAGTACGTAAATTATTATTTCCTACAATGCAGTATTGAAATTAAGAGGGTTTTTTAAGGTTGGATTTTATGGGTTGATTTTGAATATTGCATTGACGTTAATACTGGATTTTTTGTGTTTTATTTTTTACTTTATTTTCCTGACAGGAAGCCAAAGCAACATGCCAAAAAAAAGGAACGGGAGGCAGGTAAAACACAACCATTAAATAGGCTGCTCTTACAACGGTTAAAGATAAATCTTCTGCCTCGAGTGGAGGCTACCATCCTCACTGGCTTTATGTGTAATAAGATGAGGAATGTATTGGAAGTTTGGCACTGGCTAAAACAATCAGGTCAAGTGCAACAAAAAAACTTAACAAAAAGTCAAGTGTATTTCATGAAGCAATGGCTGATCAATGATCCTGAAGCAGTTACTCTACATATGCCTTACACCTCAGATGCATAAATTAATATTACATCTAAGGAATGTAGATCAATACATCTATAAATTAGTATATCATATCTGTGGCAGTTTCATTCCTTAATTTTACTGCTGTTTATCATGTGTGTACTTCAAAACTCTGCCCATCAAAGAGCATTATCATAACAATTTGATCAATAACTATGGGATTTCACTCATATCCTTATCAAACACTAGGTAAAAGACAAGAGGGCAATATGGAAATAAAGAATACAATGAGTATCAAATCATGTGATATTGCATAGAAAATATTGAGTCCCCTTTAAGAATTGTCACTTGACTCACGAACACAGTCAAAGTGAAATGAGCCTCGAAAAAAATTCAAATTATCCAATCGTCCATCAAGTTTCTAGCCAGTTGTGTTTGTAAGAAGACTGTCAATGCACAGCCACCTACCCATTATAGAAGAATCTCAAACTTTGACAAATCAGCAGCACCGCTCGGGTGCCGGCGATCACAAAAGGGTCAACTTACACTCTTTCATCATGCCGATGTCGACGCAGCGTTTGAGCCGACAGGCCTGGCAGTGGCGCCGGTTGTCCTTGGTGATGGTGCAGCTTCCGTTGAACGGACAAGTGAAAGAGGCTTTACGCTTCATACTGCGCCTACAGGAGTTCAAAATGATTCATCTGTTAATTCAGAATCTCCCCGTGGTGGTTAAAATATACCTTGCAGGCACAGAGGGATTTATGGTTTCATGCAGCATGAGAATATAATAATATATATACATATAAGATCCTTTAAATTCATATTATATATATTCTAGATTTTAAAAAAACAAGCATTACATCACATACATTTTACAAGAGATTTATTAATAGTAATTCCAAACTGCACTGTAAATGAACCTGCTCATTCGACTCATAAATTAAATAAAAAAATCCCTGTTTTAAGGGATGGTGTCTTTATTTTTTTCTCCCTTGGGCTACTGGCCATAACCTCCTTTACAATACTTCATCACGGAATCCTACTTGGAATCTTTGATGGAGGAAGAGAAGTAGGTGTGTGTTTTTGTTTGTCTGTGCGTGTGTGTGGGAGAGCGAGTGAAAACGAGGAGGGGGACGGATTAAGGGCACTGCTGAATTATGTGTATGTCTCCGAAAAAACACTGCCTGTATATATGTATACGCAGCCGGACAGAAAAACATGTAGCATCACATCAAACACAGAGTATACAGACTTTAGACAGTCACACACACTCCTCTTTGAATGTCTATGCACCGTTAGGTACTGCCAACTTGTACATATATTAAATTTGCAGATATAGGTGCTGCGGGAAAAGGGAAAATCTGTCTAATTGTAGAACCTGATTATCGAAAATGAATGAACATGAATGTCTGATTTGTAACTGAAAGTGACTGACAACAGTTGGAGAATTAAGAGATGCATTCATTCAGTCACAGGTTGACACACACACAAACACACACACACACACACACACACACACACACACAAAAAGACAATGTGAACACACAGACATCAACTCAGGGATGACACCCACCTAAAGAACCCTTTGCAGCCCTCGCAGGTCATGGCATTGAAGTGGAAGCCGGTGGCCTTGTCACCGCACACGCCGCAGATCCGCGGGGCATTGCGGTCGAACTCCTCCGGTCCGACCACCGACGTCGTCACCGTCATGGGCTCCATCACTGAAGACAGAGAGAGAGAAGAGGTCAGAGCCCGCTTGACACCGCTATTCTGCTTCACCGTTTCGAGAGAAACACATGAACACGAAGGGAAAATATGAGAAGCGTACTCAGTGTGTTTACATTTTATCAACCTCAAGTAAAGCCCAAAAAAATCTGTTCCCCCTGCTCTTGTGTTGCGTGGGAGTGTTTGAGTGTGTGCTTGATGGGGAGGTGTGTGTTTTCCTCTTCTTATAAAAACAGGTGCCGGACCATTAGCATATTTAGTAAAAGCCATTGACAGCCACACTCTTTTAGTCATTGGCTGAATGACTCCACACACTCAGGTACACCCCCCCCCCCCCCCCCCCCACACACACACACACAGGGAAACTCCCAATCTCAGGAATCGTGAAATTTCAGTGTTAATGGGAAAGAAAATTGATGACTCGAAGAGGGCCATTTGCCAAAGGCTAAGAAATGACAGATAAATGTAATACTGTCGAGCTGAAATATTCTGAAATATTCACACACACACACACACACACACACACACACACACACACACACACACACACACACACACACACACACACACACACACACACACACACACACACCATCTGGCCATACCTTATGAAATAAACAGCAGTAAAGTAACAAACTAATCCATATCAATCATTTTCTGAATGCGCCTCAGTCAAAGTCAGATTGAAGCACCGAGGAAACTTAAACAAAGTCTGGAAGGAGAATATGTTCTCTTATTAATATGTTCAGCTGAAAAGGACCACACTTGTCTTTGTAAACAGAAATATGTACATTGAGTTGTTATTAAGATACGATGACTTAATGTCATTTTACTTCCATCAGTGCTATTATCATGTATTATTTGTGAATGAATAAAGCTAATGCAACAATGGGGAAGATAAAACAAAGGAAACTGGGGACCGGAGTGCAGGACGTGGTGTTACACTGGGATGATCAAAACTACAACTAACAGTATGTAAATTCACATTTGACTAAGAGTGTTTGACAGAAGTGTTCTTTTTGCGTTTCGAGAATAAAGTGGAAAATGTCGAGAATAAAGGCAGAATGTTGAGAATAATGTCAAAATGAATCACATGGGGGGGGATTGCATTTCCAGGAATAAAGTGGAAGGGACAAGAACAAAATCGAACAAAATCACAAGAAGATTTTTTTTTTGTATTTTGAGAATAATGTTGGAAGCTTGTGCGGTTTCTCCTTCTGGACAGACCGTTTTTGGCACATCCCCTCTAAGATCGAATACCATTACCTCGTTGTGTTTGTGTGCTAAAAGACAATGTCCTTGTTAATAAAACTGATTCAATTTCAACAATTCATCCACACGGGGCATTTCGTGGAGGCAGTCTTATGCACTAATGTCAACAGTGTGATAAAGTGTTTGACTTTAAACTAGAAATGTCAAGTTTATTCTTAACATTTAGATGTCATCGCAGTAGCTTCTTGACTTCACTAATGAGAGTCAAGATATTTGTTTTGATAAAGGATTTATTTAAGATTCACTGTTCACTGTCAGTAGCAATAGCAGTTTCGCAGGCTGTTAACATGTTGAGGTTTGAAGTTTATTTCAGACTGACTTTCAACAACCGCAATAGAACCGACCAACAACAACATATCAACAAACCCTATCAGCAGTCTGAAACATGTTCATTTCGCTGCGTCACTGTTGGATTAAGATTCAGATGTCAGTTCCATTTACCACCTGAAACTTTTCCTGACTGGAGACCAGGGAACGGGGAACATCATGTGGTAATGTACTCTTCTGTTTTGGTTTGAATTTAAAGAAAAAGTCCATGGGTGAAAGAAAACGGGAATGTTGAAAAACTGTGGGAAATGGACTGAAAATGCAAAAAAAAAAAAAAAAGATGGGCAGGTAAAATGCAACAAACATGGTCAGTTAAAAGATAGGAAAGAAAGAAAGAGAGATATGGACCAAACAACAGTACAGAGGGAGGGAGAGGTCAGTTGAGGGGAAGACGACCAAATGAGGACAGGAGGGGGGATGTACATGCAATGAACTTGGGCACAGCAGGGAAAACAGTCACATGGCTTCAGAATATAGCCTGCGGGGAGCTGACGTGCATGGAAGCAGGATTCAGATAATGTCAAACGAGGACAAAGAGATACGAGTAACTGGTGCGGTGGAGCGATGGATGGCCAGACAGGAATAATGAAAGAGGGGAAGAGTGTGTGTGTGCGCGCGTGTGTGTGTGTGTGTGTGTGTGTGTGTGTGTGTGTGTGTGTGTGTGTGTGTGTGTGTGGGGGGGGGGGGGGGGGGGGGGGGGGGGGCAGGTGAGAGCATAAGTGAAAGATGGAGACAAACATAGTCAAACTCCATTAGCTCTCATTACGTCTCGCTGGAAGATTCAGCGGCAGTTCCAAGGGACAATGCATACGCATATCCGCATGCAGCCGGGAGCTTTTGGCTGCGAAGCATCATTACCCAGAACACACCACGCCGGGACAGCGGGACATGCACTAACACACACACTCTTAACTGCTGGTGGAGTATTGCTTGGTGCACCTCCAGGAGGTTTGTGTGTACCTCTGGGTGCAGGCGAGCGATTCACATAGTACACACAGGGGTCTGTCTCATTCACAAAACATATTTTCTGATTTCAGATTGCAAGTGTGCGCTCAGGTGGGTGAGCGGTGGGTCGACGGGACACATTAGTCATCGTGTTTTTTTGTTTTCCTGACGCAGCAGCCGGTGAATAATGAAATAGTTTTAGAGAGGTTAAAATGGAGAGGCGGTGGCGTGTCGAGCATCCCGGCAGATCTGCAAAAAAACAACGGCGACAAAAAACCCTGGGTTTCATTAGTGGTGCTGATTAACAACACTGCCAGTGGGCTCCAGGTCTGTAATTAACAACCCTAGTGTTATTTCTCTTTTAATCACTGCTGTTAGCCCCCCCCCATTTGTGTTTTTACTTGTTTCTCATTTGTAACACTGCTTGATAATAAGCATTTTTACTTATTTATATGATAAATTGGTTTAGGAGAGGGCAGACTGGACTGACAGGTACTTCCATCTCTCTCTTTAGACTCTTTCTCTCATGCAAACAGTGTTATTGTGCATTTTTCATCCACTTTAATCAAACTAATTCATCATTGTCTTCAACGTAACCTTCATCTGTATTTTTTCCCCTTCAAGAGATGGCAGTCACATAACTTTTGATTAATTTTCTCCCCAAAGTATGCCTGCTCTGATAATACTGGGAGATGTAATGGGAGATAAGGAGATTAGTCAGTTTATTTTGTACAAACTGCATGAGTTCAAATCTTTATGCGTATTTGTATGTGAGACATTAGTGGCAACAAGACCAAGTAGATTGTAATAGGGGGAACGAGAGAGAGACAATGTCACTGGACGAAACAGACCTCAGCTGTGAACGATGGATTTTTCATGGATCCATTTACATGAAATCAAGTGTGCGACGACGCTGCTGAAGCGATTCATTAAGCGTGACACAGCTGAGGTCACAACGACTCTGCGCATGAGGGAGACGACAAAATATATATAGTGAGCTATATTTACAATTATGTAATCATGCATACTCTTTAAACATCTCATTCTACGTTGTAGTTAATAAAAGGAAGTCAAAATTATATTTTTGTTAAAAAAAAAACATTTTCCAACTGCTCATCATCTGAAAATAACTTTAAAACGTATCCGTCTCGCATACAATATGTATTTTAAAAGAATGATAATGCCTCGAATTCTTTTGGATTTGGGGCTGCTTGTCGGTCAAAACAAGACATTGATGATGTCATCTTCGGCTCCAGGAAATGGTGATGTGCATTCACAACTGTTTTATGGTGTTGAAAAGGCCAAACAATAAAAAATTACGAAAAATATACAGTCACAGAATGAGTGATAATGAAAATATTCACCAGTGGCCATCTCTCGGATCTGGAATAGTAGGGGTGGAATGAATATTTTTTTCAGTATCGATTAATCTGTCAATTATTTTCTCTATTGCTTGATTAGATGTTTACAAACCAAACCAGAGATTTTTGACTTTTTCTTTTCATAAAAACCACTTCACCCAACCAATCATTTACCTAAACAGCTGGTGATCAATTTCATAGTCCATTACTTATCGATAATTGTTGCAGCTCCACTCTATGCGGTGTCTTGCTGGGGTCAATAGCTCGTCGACTGCCCCGGGACAGCCTGTTTACCATGTAAAAGTGGAACTGTGCTGTTTTGTGAAGAGAGGCCCCTCATCCACCTTGTGAACCTCGTTAGCCTTGTGACTCCGGTCGCTCAATGCGCCTATGGTGCTTGCTTTTGTTGACACGATAACAACATTCAATGCCGTGTCAATAGTGTTGCATTATACAGACTTTTGTTAACTCAGTTTTGCTCAGTTGGACCAATTGAAATCCCCCCCAAAATGGACTCCACAGTAAAGCACTAGCTGTGGACATTTGCAGACTGACAACAAACACGGCATTTCTGCATTTTAAGCAACAAACGGTACTCCTAATTTTTTTTTAAACAGTACCAGTCCAGAAGTTGACCACTGTGCAGTGGAAGTTTCCATTTAGGCCATGAAACACAGGTACTCAAGGCTGATTTCTGGAGTCAGTGGTTTCATCTTTTCCCACCACTCCATTTTCTCTTATTTTGTGTTTCACTAAACTCTTATACTACATGCACAACACCCCGTTTGAGTTTTAAAACGGATTACTGCTGCTGCGTTTGTGCCTGCTGTCCACGCTACCTTTAAGGGATTCCGAGCTCCTAAAACGGAGATGAAAACCCTGGGGCTGCGTTATGGCACAAACCGAGATGTTTGGAAACCGGCGACGCAGTCACCCGCCTTCGCTTCCTGGTTGGTTCTCATTGGTCACGACTCGACGACCAGCGTTGAAAGAAAAGCGTTGCTCACGCTTGTTGTCAGTAACAGTTCCCCTGCTCTAACTTTTCACCATCGTTGCTTTTGGTTCGTAATATTTACTGTAACTATGCAACCAACCGCAGAGTCGACAATCTGCTTCCTGTTTACACCGGCACGCACATGCTCAGTGTACGTGAATGGTCACATGATGTGTCAGTATAGACGGGGGGTTCATTCCCGAGACCGAGGTAAAACACTGGACGGAGATCGATTTAGCTTTAAAATGCCATTTTAAAATGAAAAGTACGGATGTAGATCTTTGTCTCTCCCTTCCCTTGTCTCCAATGTCCCTCCCCGTCCGCAGCTTCAAACATATTTGTCCGTGATGCTTCTGAGAGCTATGCAGAGTGACATGAAACGTAAACAGATGAAACATTAAGCGAGAGGGATAATCAGGCCGGATTACAACAGAGCGGCTCCGTCTGATTTTACTGAACTCGAGCGCCGCAACTGAGTGCCATCTAGTCATGTTAAAATTCATAACCCCCCCCCCCAACCCCCATAACATGGTCCCACGAGGCCGGCCATTAAGACCCCATCACAGTGCAGTGTGTGTGAAAGGAACACTCGCTGACGGATGTTTGCCAATCTTGACTGAATCACTACAGAGCGTGGCTTGTGTTATTTCCACAGAAATGACCCGAGCATTTAATTCAGAAATTGCATCAAAACATGGCCAGGCCTGTTTTAAAGGCAGCGAGGCCACTCAGGATCTCAAACATAATTACAGCCGTTTCAGGACCAGGCTCTGACCAGCATTGGTTTTCCGCAGATTCAACTTATAAAGAAGTGTGGGGGGGGGTTCCTTTTTAAAAATACTAAAATGGCATGAATATCCATCAGTGTTATTACCAATTACTGCCATATTGATGACCAATAAACACTCCCTGTTGCGTCGGAAAGTGCAAACATAAACAGAGCCCACCCAGGCCACTTTCCAACAGTGTGGAAATTGCTGCAACTCCTCCAAACTTGTGACTTTCTGTTCTGCTTCTCTCCTCCTCCTCTCTTTCACTGGGGCCCCCTCCGTGCCCCTCGGAGGCCAGTTTGAAGCACTGTGCCGCGTTTGTCTTCATGCGTCCTGTCGTAAATCTGATGTTCCAGCGCGCAAAAAGCCTGTACGGCCATGAGCCGCCGAAACAATGAGACCAACGGCAGGGAAGGGCCACATGTCAATGTCACGTGCTGAGTAATGACGATGATGAGTATATCCCATCAGCCTGCGTGCGTGAGTGTGTGTGTTTGTGTGTGTGTGTGTGTGTGGGGGGGGAATTTATCAATGTATTGATTAATTTGTTGATTAATATCATCATTGTGATTGAGATTTTTGTCACGACGACACTGAGACCGCGGCTGGTGATTAATGACGACCTGGTGACGTGTGTGTGTGTGTGTGTGTGTGTGTGTTTTTACCATCAGAGACACGCTTTTCGGAAACCGCAGCCCGACAGAGCTGATTATTGTCCATTTTGTTGAGAAGCGTAGACGTTGCTGGACAGCAAATTGGATCAAATCAGCAGGGCGTGGGTTTAACTGCAGTCTATTAAGCCTTTTGGACCGTTTCTCCTTTGTCTCAATAGATGGTCTTGATAGGAGACATCCTGCCGAAATTGGTCATAATGTCGAAGGGAGGTTAGGGCACATTGTGCTCCATGTCCCCTTTTTAAAGAGATTCTGTTTTTGATTTAGTGCAAGACTATATAAGGATATAGGAAGCCAGAGAAGAAACTGAACCACGGGCAAATACCGTACACGATCAAAAAGGGAGTTATTTCAGGCGTCTTGTGGCTGGTGTAGTCTTAAAAAACTAAAACACATGCTCAGTAAAAGGTGTCACCGTTTCAACCAATCAATTTCTCTGGGTATTTTTTTTTTTCCTCTCTCCACTCCCACAGACTTGGTCACATCTGGCACACGTCTGACGAAATGGAAAGAAAAAGAAAACACTTCCGAGTCGCAAGAAGCGTTAGCAGATAGCTGTTGTTCCCGGTTATCTGTAGCTACACCTTCAAAAAACATCATGGCCAACTCAGAACCAGCACCCCAACTGGAAAATCCCCCAGCTCACCTGAAAGCTCCGGTGCGGAAATAGTTCACACAGCAGTTAAAAGTTTTTGTGCGATTCTATTTAATGTTGCATTTTGAATCAAATATTTGAATTCGATCGTATTCGGCTTTAGTGGTGCATTCCACACAAAAATGGTGGCTATATCACGTCTGATCTCATGTAGCCTACCTTTTTAATGACAATTATTCTATTGGCATGAAACCAACAATCTGTTGATCTTTTCAAACAAGCGACGGCATAGCCAGCAGGAGCCGAGAGAAATTGTACAAACAGAAAATTTAATCAAATCATTACCTTGAAATCAAAAATGTCTAATTGAATTAGGGATTTTGTGAAGCGCGACAACCCTAATACTGAGCGGGTTGGAAAAAAAATTGGTCTCCTTGAAAGTAAAACCTCTGAGAAACTCGTGCACCGTAGTAGCAGTAAAAAGGCCGCCTTGTTTAACTGGTGTCATATCACATGTTTACAGAGTGGCAAAGTGGCGCTGAAATGATTCGAACTTGGCAAACGGAGGGGGGGGGGGGCATAGAGGTCAAAAAGATTGCCCCTGAATTCATGCCCCCCTTACCCACAAGCTTCAGCACAGTGTCCCTGAAATGAATGCATCCGAACCCCTGTTGCTGCTCTGTGGCTGACCTCTGACCTCCCAGTGGAGATGGCGGGGATCAATAGAGGATCGCTACATTGTCTGAAAGAGGAACAATCTTTGGGTCAAGCGGTGAACAGAAAGGAAATGGTTGACTTTTGTTCCACTGACACCGACAATGGAAATGAGGGGACTGGAGTTTTGCTGAGAAGATGCATGACACGCAGAGAGGATGCGCATGAACATACATCTGCGGCAAGTATGATTCTGTTGGTGCCAACGGTCGCAGCTGCGGTATGAATCAGATCCCACTAATGGATCCGTCATGACGATGAATCAGACAGAAGTTTAAGAGCACCCACATTTTTTGAATGCAGTAAAAATCAATTCTCATCCACCATCTATTAATTCAGTCATATTTTAACACATTATACAGCGGCACAATGCAAGCTAACGGGTGTATAGGTATTATTAGATGATTTAGATGTTTTGACAACTCAAAATGTGCTTTTACTGTTGTTGTTTTATCTATGCTGAATCCAAGAGTCTCCCACTCATCTCTGCTCTGCTCTCTCTGTTCTTAATAGGAATGTCAGGTTCAGTAGCTGAATGAAATATTTTCCACTAATATTTCCTTCCGGTAGACAAAAAAAACAAAAAACTAGAGAGACTTGAAAGGTGGCCTCACTCTCTCCTTCCAGCCCTTTTCTCTTCAAAGCTCTGCAGTAATCCAGTACTGGACCATCCTGTATAAGGTTCCGTGTAGGAGGGCTCCATAGGAAATGGAATCCGTTGCACTATGGGGTTCACTCTATAGGCGGCACAACAGGGAGCATGGCCTACTTCTACCACCAGCTGCCTCACAGAGGGCCTCACTAACAGTTAACTGCCATAAACTCCAGTCCAGTACAATGCAGCAAAGTTGGAGCCGGGCCAGAGCTTCGCAGGCACAAACGCACACTCAAAATCCCACCACTCGAAGAAAAAAAAACAAACAGGCTGCTCCTTATGCTTTTCCGAAGGGGAGCACAGAGACTCATGCCTCTGTCATCGTTGGGCTCGACTAGATTTGTCTGCCCCGAGCGGGAAAATTCAGTTTGACTCGGGTGGGCTTTCTCTTTAAGAGGGCGAGCCCCGTGTATCCGATTCCTCTTCAGCTCTATAAATCCTGGACATCAAAAGGTAACTTAAGGAGGAGAGGCAGCAAATGAACCCCAAAAAAACCTGCTCTGGGTCCAAACCGCAATGTGGGGACAAGAAGATCAAAGCAAGTCGGTGCCCAAAATCAGTTAAGAGTCGGTGGGTTGTGGGGTGATTAAAATGGGTCCACAGGTATGCTCCCAAAACTGTCCCATGCATCTTTTTTAATCTGGATTTAGTGTAATAATCTTTGTGCAAAAGTTGGAATAAACAATAAAGTCGATACAATAGCCTGTATATGGGGATATGTTTTATCATAAGGCAAACAACAATGTACGGAAAAGAAAAAAAGCCACAGAAAAAAATACACAAAATGAATAAAAAAATAACAAATGTGTAGACAAAAAGGATGAAAGTGTGAAATAAGCAAACAGATACTTAATACGTAACAATGCAAATTGCATTATGTAAAGTGCATGTCGGTATGCATAGGTTGAACTGGGCTTCCGTCACGAAACATCAAACACGGACGACAGAGAAGAAAGCGCTCGAATTTTATCCAACCAGATGCCTGCACATCGAACAAATGAGCCTGAGGCCCTTAAAGGGAGGGTGTGTGTGTGTGTGTGTGTGTGTATGTGTGTGTGTGCACGCATTAACTCTGTTTGAAAGATACTAATGGAGTGTCCCAATTGGCTGCAGAAGTATGCTACGCAGAGGGACTGATGTGATTGGCTGGTACGTGGCGCACCCCTCCACACATGCCCACACACACACACACACACACACACAACCATACACACACAACACACACACACACACAGTGATCATGCTCACAACTGAGTGGCCGCAGCTTTGACCAGTCGGGGAAAGTCCTTACAATCATGCATATGATAAACAAACATACTCGGAAAACGTATCAAATACTCCGACTGCAGTCATTGCTAAATGTTTCAAACCAAAGAGGAACCTTGATGTTTTTTCTTTTCAAAATAAATCCTAAACATTGTCTCTTCGGTATTCCAGAAAAACATCTACCGACTTGAAGATGCATGTGGTGCTGCGATTACAGCTTCCACAATCAGCCTGTTCTGAAGGTGCGGTTCACCAAGTGCACACTGGAGATGCACATTTTGAACTATTTCCTACATTCATCATCTATTTGTGAGGTCAGTGTGAACCTGAACACAGGATTCCTGTCACTGCAGCAACACACATCAAGCTACTGTTCATCATATTAACACAACAACAGTGCTGTGGCAAAGTTCAGAGGATATTTTAAAAACTGCTCCAATAATGTGAGCCTCCGTGGCAGCACGGCAACATCAACACGCTGCTTTAGATCACTTTTCACAAACTAATAAAGTCAGTGCATATTCATCTTAACAGTGAGTAATGAATAAAACTATATTAACACCCTCCATTATGAAATGCCCTTAAAACGCTTATAACCACACACAACGTTCACAGCGAAACACAGAGGAGTCTCATCGCCTTCACACATTCACTCACTTAAAGGTGCTGAAGATGCTGCTAATTGTCTGTATGGTGTCAAGGGGGTGCACAAGTAAGTGGGAGGGGGTTTTGTGAAGACGCTATACTGTAATAACAGGCTGATGTAGGGTGGGCTGGGGCCTAATACAGATGTGTAACACACACACACACACACACACACACACACACACACACACACACACACACAGATGGGAACTAGTCAGCTGTGCAAATAAATAATACGTCAATGAAATGAGATCACTCACTCTGTCTCCCTCTCGAACACAAAAGTATAATGCAAATGTTTTTTTTTTCTCACACTCTCTACCAGCAAACCAAAAGGAAGCAAGCAGCGTTCAAACAATGGAGCAAAAAATTGAATAGAAAAGTTGAGTCTTGAGTTCAGAGTAAAAGCTTCTCTGCACCGTTCATGGCCTGGGATCTTTTGGTATTTGGTTCCACATAAGTGCAGCATAGTGTCTCTGCCATTTTTACAAGTATAAATTTAGTCCAAACACAGTTCTTCTTTATCAGGCCGCAGCTATTTTCAGATTGGAGCCATGGCAATATACCTGTGCCAATAATCTGTGGAGATCCTCAGCTTCCTTTGATCTCTACAGGCTGTTTGCAATGAATTTCCACACTTACACAAACAAACGCCACATGGAATTATATTCTGGGTTTTTTGGGGGTTTTTTGGTCATGAAACTCGTGAATTCATGAGCATTGAATCCCCATTTTGGCCATCCAATTCACCGACGCCTACATGGACTGAAAATCGAAAAATGTAGAGTCTATTTGAGACGATATTTAAAGCTGTTTCCGACCCCTGGCGCGGCCTCCTCCTCCCGTGTTCCCTTCTCCTGCCGCCAATCCGCAGCAGCAGCAGCTTTGAACTTTAGACCTTGTTTTCTAGGCAGAGGATGAAAACGTACAGGCCGTCGGTCTGTTGGCAGCCTGACAAGGAGACGGGGAGGGAGGAGCGTGAGGAAGAGAGGTGGGGACAGAGAGGAGCTTGTAAAGAAAGGAATGAAGAAATGAAAAAAAAAAAAAACTGGGCGGGAAACTGAGGAATGAAGGCTGAGAATTAGAGGGAGAGGAAAGAGGGACTGCGGGGGTAAAGGAGGAAAGAAGATGAGGCTGAAAGTGTACAAGGGTGCTGAGGGGAAAAACAATAAATAGGGAAAGGAAGATACGGGCATAAGGGAACGAAGAGGGAAGCAAGTGAGAATGGAGGAAATAAATGAATCACTAATAATTAATACGATGAACTCTCTCTTCCTGCTGCGCACTAGACGGGCGTTCTGCGAGTGCCACCCTCAGGGCAAAATGTCAAGTTCTGAGCACGACTTCGTAGTCCTCATAGTTTACAGCCGTTAGTGATGGATTGTGTACAGCGGTGGGGAGAAAGAAAGAAGGGGAAAAAAAGATATTTCTGGGCTTGAGGGTGTCACATGATCTGCCCAGCACCGTTCCTGGCAGCTTAATTATGATCGCTCAGTGAGAACTGAGGATGTAATGTACTGACAGCAAAGTATACACACTGAGAGACTGACAATAGGTTTCTGGCAGCGAGTCCTTCAACTTCCTTGTGCGTTTCATTTTGTTTTTGAGATGGATTGTGCCTGAATTGAGGAGACTGGGAGACAAAGCCCTCTCCCTATAAGCGCGCAATGCACGAGCTGAAGCTCGCCCCTGGGAGGGGGGACTGGGGGGGATCAATACATGTTTACCAATCAATCGCTGACCTACAGTATGTAAATAAGGACAAAGGGGACACCAGCTGATTGACTGTACATCATGTCATGCTGTGTCAAAGCAGGAATCCTGCAGCCACAATTGTGAGCCCTGGCGCACACAGCCAGATGATTATGATGATGATGATGATGATGATGATGCAAGGCAGGAATACGATGCAGTTCAAGTTTTGTTTTCTTTACTGTAAGTTTAAAAGAGAAATTTGACCACTGTAACTGTCAACAGAATCAAAAGAACAGAAGTTTGGTAAATAAATGGAATTCTGATTACAGCCAAGGTCTGACTGTTTTCAGCGGGTCCTGCCATGCCTCGTGCTCTCTGCCAAGGCTCCGTCCATTCAGATCTGACCTCTTTTTTCCCACAATGCCCCTGCTTCTAATGGGTGATTCACTGTCTCCCGACAGTAATGCTGTTTATGAACCTATAATGTTCATATGTCATTTCCTACAATTGTAAGGGTGGATTTGAGTACGGTGATTAGCATAATGTTTATGTCATTCTGGGGAGTAGTTCTCACACAAATCTAATATCCCGAATGTCCAGTGGTGGAGCGTAGGCCCGACTGTCTAACACCAACATAAGACGTTATAACATCGAAATGAGTTTTAGCTCCCGATGTGCTGTAGAACGCCACCGTTCCTCCGTTAGATTCTGCCCCCAGAGACAATTGCCGCCTGGTTTTGAAGATGCCTCTGCCTTCTCTCAAAGGTGGGCCGAGTTAAACGCATGACAAATGATCACAGGCCATAATTCAGACCAGATCTCTGATGACGTATATTCTGGGATCTGGTGAATAGTGAACATTGGGACACGCAGAGCAGGGTAGGAATTTATATGTAATATTTTGAATTATAAATAAAACTAATTACACAATTTTTTTTATATGACACGAGCACAGTCAGACTTCAGATACTTGGATACATCACCAGTTGTTCCACTCCATGTGGCTGTATTTTTGCCGTTTCATAGCTCAAGGCACAATGTTAGGCAGCTTATCCCCCCCCCCCCCCCCCCCCCTCACATGTAGTGTTACTGTAGCTCAGCTCAGACACAGCAGACGGAATGACAAAGTCCGAACCAGTACTGATTTGGGAGCGGGTCGGTCTCCTACCGACCAGAGCGGCGGACTGAGAGAGGCTCTGCTGTCATGGTGACTGTCAGATTTTACAGAGCCGCTCCTCCTGCAGACAGTCTACAGAAAACACCGGACCTCGTTGGCTTGATCAAACTGGGATTTCTACCCCTTGTTTACCAATTTTTTAACACCAGTAAAGCTGCCAAAAAGGTGACTGACCCCTTTGCCATAGCAGATGAGTTTGCCTTTCTGTTTTTGTGGCCTCGTGTTCAATGACAAACACGCAACAACAAAAACAACAGGGTTAGTAAACCGCCTGAAAAAAAGCCGCGTGTCTCTGGCCTCTTCACACTCAACGTTCACTGAACAATGTGTGAGCGATGCTTGAAGGGGGACTTTGGAATTTGTGACTGAGACGGCAAAGAGTTGCACCGACTGAGGTGTCATAGCATTGCGTCGGGAAAAGGGGTGACAATTAGCGTGCCCACCCAGGCGTCATGTTTCTATCACTGCCAAAAGTGTAGAACCTACTGTATGCATCCATTTATACTGCCGACAAAAAGCCCAGAGCAAAGTACATTGAATATTTTTAGTAATTATAGTTTGCTTCATAGTTTTCTACCCAACTCCATATTCTTTTGTTTCTCTTGTCTTGTTTATTTCTGGTTGATTATCTTTGTTTGACGCTAATTTAATTGGCAAACAATAAAAAAAAGAAAGAAGAGAACCGGCCCGTTAGACTAAATTTCATATCCGACCGTGAGTCATACGTTGCTCATGAGGGGGCAGGTTTATGATTTTATTGATAAAAACAAAACAAAAATAATAAATTCAGAAAAGATGTCATATTTACATATCATTGCCTCTTCTGCCTCATGTCTATTTATACCTTGAAAACATTGTTGTATTTACTGTATGAATGCATGCATATATTTGTTTCATCACCAGACAATGAATCATAACAGTGTCATTATGCAAAATAACACTGACACTGATTGAGTGGAAACCCAGAGGAATAAGCTGACTTGCTGGGAATGAATAAACAAAAAGAAATCAGATGATATCCAACCCAGCAGCACTGGCAACTACAACTGACCTTTCACTACTCTGTGAGCTTCCTCGCAGCAGCCACACACGGTGGCTTTCAGTCGACACAACACCGGACAAAAATCCCTCTGGGTCCAGGTATATTAATCCCACTTCGCGTTCTCCCTCTGCCTTCCTTCCTGCGGCTCACCTCTCAAGCCGTTTCACCGATTCAGGCATTCATTGATATTCCTTACACTCGCCTGCCTCGCTACTTCCTCAACACCTTGACCATTTCCTGCCACTAGTCCCATCACAACTTATACTTCCCTGTATCCCGCCCCCTCCTCTAGCTTATTACAGCCTGCAGCAGTGTCACTAATGACAGGGAGCGAGGGCTAAGGGCCAGCAAGGTGAAGCATGAAGGTTAATGGTTAACCTGATAATTGGGGTCAGCAGGGTGAGGGCAAACTCCACAAATACAGCATAAGCCGTCACTGACATGGAAAAAGAGTTGAGGGAAGGGCATGAGAGAAGGGGAGAGGAAAAATGCATAGGCAGAGAGATAAATTAAGAAGGGTAAGAACTGAAATAAAACAGTAAAAGAGGAAAAATTGGCAAGGAGGGAAGAGGAAAATGAAGATAATGAGGTTCGAAAATAAAGAGGTACAAAACAATGTTGTGGCAGAAAGGGAAGAGGAGCTGAGGAACTGAGAAAGAAAATAAGGAAGGAAGAGGGAGAAAGAAAGGATTCCCAGGACTGAAAGGGAACCTCGGGGCAAACATTTTTTACACATCGATGTGCACAATAACTTGGTGTATATACAACACTAAGTGAGGTCACTAAATCAAGGGAGTGTGATAACAGGTTAGACAAGTTCAATAAGACCATTTTGCAGCACCTAATTCTGTAAATTTTTCCATGGATAATGGCTTCATTCACATTGCAGATCGATGCCTCCGATGCATAGGGTTGCATTTTTGAATTTCTGAGAGAAATAAAGCTCACAACTGCTGCATCTCGGCAGAACCACGTCCCTGTCGCAGAGGCCAGAACTAAAGAAGGACAGACTTCTCGTTTCATGAGACAGGTGTGAAGGAGAAGAAAGAGGAGAGCGATGTGTCCGAAAGTGGCAGAAACAACACCCTGCGCACGTTTATTATGGCTGAGCTTGGATTTGATGTTATTTATCCAGACCAAAATTTCAAAAGTCTGTCATGAAGAGCCGAGTCTTTGTTGATCCCCGAGACATTTTCTGAAGATTTCTGGGTAAACAAAACTGTCCGTGTCTGCCGTTTGTCACTGGACAGGTCGGACACAGCAGTGTGTGAACTGCAGCATCTGGAGACGAGTTAATGCACTGAGACTCAATCATAACAGCTCAGTTGTTACATGAAATATTTTTTTAAAAAAAAGAGCTGAAGGGAAGTGCACCAGTTGGGTTTGTCCTCAGTCGTTAGCTGCAATGTAAATGTAACATATTGATTAGGGGGAGCCTTTGAAGCGTGTTTAATTATTTTAATACAAAACGCTTCAGTCTTGATTCTCACTAGTATTAGTATGTTATCCTAAACCGAGATCAGTCCGATACTGAGCAATAACCTGCAAAAAGCAGCAATACCCGGAGCATGTCGCCATGAGACAAAAAATAAGTGGGAGATGCCCAAAGTCTTCATGAATCCATATGACCTGATTAATAAAGTGGGGTGACAGGTCTGGTGACTCCCTTATGTTCTGGTAAAATTGGCCTTATGAGCCAGTGATGCAAGCCACATGACACTGGAATGCCGTATGGCCCTGAACCTCGGGTACTGAGAATTTTCCCAAGCCTCATATGGCCTAGGGAAGCCCATACCAAGATAAGCCATTTTAAATGAAGACATAGACATGCAAATAGAAGGCCACATGGAGGACGAGAGCTATACCTTTTCACATACAGTACATATTGTACAGTACCTCCGACGCCAGCCGACGCTGGATAGCACGATCTTTATCTGCGGAGGAAGAACTGGAATTGAATAATTCAGTGACTACCTCAACTGACTCTGGTTAAATCAAATTTGACCATTTCAGTAAGTGAATACTTCAACGTATCAGTAACGTTTGGTCGCCTGCGTCCAACCACTGCATTTGTCAGGACCTTCAGCAGCATATTAGCAGTGTTTCCCATATTATGTTCACCCAAGACCGACCACAGCGATGCACTGAGATGATGGTCAACCTGATAGTTCTTGAAAATCACGATTTGCAAGGAATGTATCTAGAGAAACAAAAGAAATATTATTTTGCATTGAAATATTCAGACTATATACAATAAAGTTTTTACAAGGTAAACGAAAGGGTTAAATATTGCAAGGCCAGACTTTGATGACGACTGACTTGATAGGAAAATAAGTAAAAAGGAAATCTGATGTGAGTCATACACATTGAACATTGAAGTGGATTTGCCCGGGCGAGGGAAAACAGCATGTGAGATATCAGAGAAAAAAGCTTTTAAGTAACATTTCTTTTCCCAACACCAATGTACCATAATCTAGTTGTGAAAATATGGTGTTGTGTGTCCTTGTAATTTCACCTCACTGCCGCAGTCCCCAAAAAGTTTTTTAAAAAAGCGGAAAAGGGAAAAAAAGAAGAAAAGAAAGAGTGAGGCGTTCTCCGCTAAAAAACAAGGGAACAGGCCAAAACTAACATATTAGCTCAGTGAAATGTAAGGTGCATAATGTGTCCAGGCAACACTCCGAGGGAACTCTTTTCATTCACTCAACATTCTTCTTGAGATCCAAAACAAACTCATCAGAAAAATAGTTTCCCTTCAGATATAGCAAATAGTTTTTGGAACATTACCCCATTAGCTGTGTTTGTGTGATAAATCTAAAATATTTGACGAAACAATTTGTTGCTTGGCTGAGACAAAGGCCCACGACGTGCGTGACTGTCTCGCCCTAGGAGCAAATTTTGGCTGATGAATTCCTTTTGGGAACAACTGTAAACAAAGTCCAACTGAGGATGGTGATGGGGAAGTATCTGGTCAGAAAACAAAGAATGGGACGAGTGAAAAAGTCAAGGGATGACCTCAGTTAGGATATTACGTAGGGAGAAGTCGCTCAGGATGAATTGGAATGTCAATCCATCCCATAGTTGTGACACTTCAGTCTCAACAAAAGAGGTGGACTGACCAGAGCAGGGCTCGTTCGACAGATAAAAAGGTCACGAAAAGGTTGACAAGCTGTCAAGTCAAAAACTGACAACGCTCTGACTCATCCATCCATGCATCGTCTGCGGCTCATCCCGAGTCGGGTCGCCGTGGCAGCAGGTCGAGCATGTGATGTTTAACTTCAAATCATTGTGGTTGAGTTGAATTTGAAGAGCCAGGGTGAGGAAGAAGTCGCCCTGGTCAGAGAGAGGAAAAAAAGAAAAGTACCATTGCTCTTCTCTTGGGGACAAAACAATAAATGCTCTATTGAGCACTGTTTGCAAGTTTCAGATTACATTTAAGTAGGATCTTTAAACTTTCCCGTTTTAACTCGGGACTTTGGAGGGAAACCCAACCCAGTTCATTCCTAAATTGAAAGCTGTGTGCGCGCCGCGTTGTGTGTGTGTGTGTGTGTGTGGGGAGGCCATTTGTGTAGGAGCCACCGGGAGCCAAAAGTAGAGGATAAGCCCGGCGGGTATGCAACTCTAGTCCGCAGCTCCCTTCATCCTCTCTAAAAGCAGGGAGGTGAATTCCTGCGAGTATTATTTCCATGTGCTAATGGGGGGTGGGCGGCAAAACGAGGGGGGAAAAAACGATGCATACAAATGGTAAACACACCCACACGTCGCTATTAGAGGCACAGTTAGAGTTTTACCACTAATTCGCCAATATAAAAGTCTTAAAAAATCCAGTATCGTTTCACAAACACATGGTAGAAGACCATCATCCAGAGGAGACGTGCAACTGGAAATCTGCGCGTTAATTCTCACACGTGAGAAGGCCAAGTTTTCCTCCTCTGATTCCAGTTTCCCGTCACCCGAGGACCTCGACACAATGGGCACGGCAATGGCTCCTGTGTACAGCTGCCAGCTTTGCTGTTGAGCAGGTAATAATAGTTACAATGGCAACATTAGTCCGCTTTATCTCCCAGCGCTGCATTGTGTGAGCGGGCTCCTCCCGGCTTATCTCGACTGCCAAGAATGCAGGTGTAAATCAATACGCCCCTCCCCCTCCGCGTCCATCACCAACACGCGCTCGCTCGGGGAAGTTCACATTTAAACTTCGCTGGAATGTGAAGTGCGGTAAAACAAACACTCGGTTCAACAATAAAATAAACAAAAGTAACGCCGAACAGACGGACAGAAAGCTCTCAGATGTAAGAGCTCCGCCGCATAAAAGAAATAAAAACAGGTGATTGTCATGGCGGACGTGGTTCAGGGTCAGCGCAGGGGTTGGGATGTAGTAAAGTTAAGTGATGATCTTGAGTCTGTGCTTGAGAACAGACCCTTTCACATTCCCTGATGTGGCTTGGCAAGCTGTTAAAAGGAGAGGAGCTCTGAAGGAGAAGGGCCTGGCACTCGGCAGAGCAGAAGGGCCTCTTACTGACGGAGAAGAGCCTGACTTTTTCAAGATCATGGGGCGTGTTAAAAAATGCAGACACTTCCCCGCGAATTCAGCTCTAACTGCAGCAACAGACACAAAGAATGTTTAACTGGCCTGACTGTGGGTGATAAAAAGATGGACATACAACAGTCCCTGTTGAAATGAGTAGGTCCAAAGAACTTGGCAGGGTGAAAGAAAAATCAGGTAAAAATGTAAAATGTCTGAGGTATTAAAATCCTTAGATTTATTAATATACATTAGATGAATAATTTGCTGGTCTGTGGATACAACAGCTATTTTGAATAATTTACTTTTACATCAGAGGGTGCAAGACGGTTAGTAGAAGAACTGGTTTGAATGTTGAAGAAAGTATAAGACCATGGACTGTATATGAAAATGGATGTAGACTCCGGGTCCTTAAAGCCAATGCCTAAGTGCCTGAAACCTGTATTCTCTCAATCACCAGCAGAGGGCGACTCACTTGTTGCAAAAAGAAGTCAGTTTCTTTTGTATCTTCCTGATAAGTTTGTGGTCTCAATCTCAAGTCTTGTTGTTTGCAGTCAAAGAGGTCCGGTATGCACTGAGGCATAGATACAGCGTGATTGACAGCTAGTACCATCCAATAGTTGCATGGTAGCATGTGAAGGTGGACTGGAAAACACTGTTGCCACTTGTGTGAGACACAATAAAGCTTAAATTGAGAATGTTGGACATGGAAAATGAAAACTGTAAATTGGATGAAGGATACGGGACAAAGGAATGAGGATGAAGAAATGTATTAGTGTGATTTGTCTTTGTACTAATCAGACAGACTAAATTAGACGGACAAATGGTCTTACTTTGAGTACTTTGCGTCGGATTATTCCACGAAAGATGTCGGTGCTCAAACTAAATCGCCCTCTAAGATTTTCGCCCACATCTCCGTACTGATGTTGTTTGATGACTGCATTTGTTAGTGAGTGAATCCACAGGCAGCCTCGGTGATGCTACATTGGCAGGGACAACTGCACTAGATCAGATTAGGGAGTTTGTAAATGCAACTGGATTTACTGAGGTGAGTCGGTCCGCACCACAGCAGGGCACAGCGACCGGGACGCCTTGCGATGAGACCATCAGTAACCATGGCAACTGTGCACAAAGATAGTGATAGTTGAAGGGGAAATAAAAAAAATGGGAATGAGACACGTCACTGACAAAATAGATATTTCAATCACGACTAAAACAAAATAAACACTGTAGGATACAATACAGATGTTATGATGCAGTGCAGATAGCGGTGCATGGATTTTGGCAACTATATAATATTACACTATGTCACACTTAAACTCCTTACTACGTCGCAGGAATCTGCCTTTTATTTCAGTGTTGTTGCAGAATCAAGTCTCACTTTCCTATTTCAAACAACAATCTTCAGGTGTAATCACACAAGCCTGAATTTTTTATGACACTAATCCAAGCAAGGTATCACAGTTAAGCACACGGATACCTGATCATTCACACACACACACACGCACGCATCCATGCATGCACGCACGCACGCACGCACGCACACACACAAAATCTCTGGTCTAAAGGTGAGTGGATGGATAGTGTGGCAGAAACAAAGACAACTGTGGTGTCCAGTGTTTACTTCCATGAAGACCTCAATCAATAACATGGATGGAATGAATGAATTCTTACCAAACAAAAGAGAAAAATAAATTAGACTTATTAAAAATACAGAGATGGATCCTTTACAAACTCAACTAATTGGTTTGGTATTGAATTTTTCATTATTATTATTATTCCATAGAGAAACTGTATTTTTTGTAATTAATTTGTGGCTTTATATCTCTGAAATAAAACTGCTCTTTGTATATTACTTGGTTGTTCTGCCTTTTAATGTTTCACAATGTAATTGTCTCAATCTCAATTGTCTGGTGAGTCAGAAAGCAGACGACGCATGGGACTAATTAAACATTGAGGTAAAGTGGAATGAAAATATTCTCTTTCCTCTCTCAACATAACACCGCCTCTCTCTCTTTCTACAGGTTTTGTTGCTTCGGCGACAGCAGGCACGACGTCCTCAGCAGGCCGGCAGAACACTGTTCCTCAGTGTGTTTACGCTACCTGTCATTGAGGATGTGCATGAGAGCGTGCTGCGCGTGACCCGCGAGTCCCCCCTGCCACACGCAACCAGCCACAGCTAAAATCCCATTCTGTGGGAAAGGCCGTCAAGGTAACCGTTTCCCCGTCCAAAGACAGCGGCGTGGATAAAGAAAAACAGTAATGTTTCTTAAAAGAACAAAAAGTTAAATAAAGATGAAATAAAATAAACTACGTGAAGGCAACCGTGAAAGACAAACAGGAGGAGGAGTGGTGCGGTGGACGGACGTCACTTGTTTACATCAACCTCTGTGTCCTCGGTTAACAGGTTACAGTATAAATATTAAACAGAGTTATATAATATAAGCTGTTAGGGATTAGAGTATTTAGAGGTACTGTCAAATAAAGGTGTGTGTGTGTGTGTGTGTGTGTGTGTGTGTGTGTGTGTGTGTGTGTGTGTGTTAGTGTGTGTGTGTAATTACTGCTAGTAGTTGTATACTGCTATCAGCAATATAGTCCAATAGAAATGCTGATAAATTCTATACAATGGCGTCGTCTGTGAAAGGCCAGCACACGATCCTTAGAGGAGTCATGGCATGAATGAAGTGGGTCCAGTGCACAGTTCACTCTCACTGGTCTGGTCGCGACACTTCAGAACTCACTGCTCACTACCTACCTGTCCAGGACTAAACATCCAGAACTCAAGCGAGTTGCTGGCTGACAACAAAGCAGTTTAGCCAGGACCGCGACTTCACATAAATGCCGATATAGCTCTGTGCCGGCCGGGTGTACAGTGCACACACCACTCTGCACCACATCACTGATAAAGCTCTACTGTTGTTGACACTTCCAAACTATTTTCATTTCCCCAGGCTTATTTAAAATGAGTACCTACAGTACACGACCCCTCGATATCCCACACGTGCGCAAAAAAGCACCTTTTAAATGGATGAAGCCACAAACCCCCCTCAAACTACAGTGCCTCGTTCCCCTTGGGAGTTTTAAAGCTTTGTAATCTGATGATTTCTACGACTCTTGTAATTGTTTTAAATCATTCCTTGTGTTGAGTCATTCCTGGTGTGGTGCCGTTCTGTTCATGTGCATGTTTGTTCATGCGGTCTCTCTTGGGAAAAAAGGAGATCATAATCTAGATGAGACTGAAATAAAGATAAAATTGAAATAAAAAATAGAAACTTTCCGTGTTGAAAATAAGTTATTGTTGTGTTTCTACTGCCCCAAGGTTAAAAAAAAAAAAAAAAGACTTTTAGGAACTCACAACATTTACATATTTTAATCCCAAGGCCAAGTCATTTGATATTACGTCTTGGTCTATATAAAGATGAGATGAGGGTCACATCGGGACACGTCCATGCAAATGTTTTCAAGTTTAACCACAGTCTGCCCCCATTATAAAATTACACCAAATGTGAAAACAAAAAAAGGTCTTTTTTTCCACCCACTACCTGGCATCAATTTTTATGGGCGAAAATAACAGGACTTAGTGGAAAACAACAGAGTCGGACAGAGAAAATGACTCATCTCTCGCTCCATCCCTCCGTCTCCCGCTCTCCCTTCCTCTTTTTTAGTTACCGGCTCCGGCACATCCTGTACATAAAAACATAACTGAACTTGAATGAGGACAGAGGCACCAATGTGCGGCGCACAACGCACTCGCACGCTGTTCCAAGAACCGATGGGGGGGGGGACTGACAAGAAGTTGAATAAATAATAACGGTGTCCAGTGAGACATAATATGCAGTACATGTGCAAGTATTTTTACTGTGCTGTTGTTGTTTTTTATACAAAAGAACATAGGGGGGAGAGGAGAGAGAAAATGGAACATGGAGGAGGAATGTCCATAATGCCCACATGACTCGCTGAGGCCGCCTGTGTGAAGTTTGCTTCCCCCACCGACTGATGTATGCTGACGTCAACAATGGACGAAGGAAGAACCCGAGAAAGGGCTCGACTAAGATGAGAGTGATTTTCCTCTCTGTAATTGGAACCTTGTGGGCTGCACTCTCACTCCGTCTGCTACCGATGATTCAAATGATCAAAAATATGCAGAATATGCAGAGAATTAAAGGTATTCATCGTAACATATCAACTTGCTAAAGGAACTGTGACAAGCTTGGGCGTCAATTCTGAGTAGTAGTGAATTTCACACTGGACATTTAGTAGGTCCTGTTTTGCTGAGGGCCAGTCAGTGTGAGTAACAGTCGGCGGCTTGAATGTATATTGAATGATATTGTGACAGAAACAGAGTTAGACAGTTAGAGTGGCTCCGGTGAGCACGCAGTAGATGTTCTGCTGTGGCCACTAAAGGCATAAACTGTGTTTATTATTGGTATATTGTACGAGATAGCTCAAAAACCCACGGACGTTTGTGTTTTTTTTACCAAACTTGTGAGATTGTTAAACGGGAGGTCATCACCAATATTCAACTTTTGGAGCTGATCTGTCTTGGGGGGCCACACACACACATTGCTTAGGGAGCATGGCTGGTGTTAAACTGAGGTCTACATGCTTGTCACATAACGTTGTAGCGAGAGAGAGGATGACTGAGAGAGAGGTGGGGGGGGGGGGCTGGGCACAAAACAATGAAACAAAAGCAAAAGAAAAGAAAACGCAAGACATCTTTTATGTTGTGCAAAAAAGAAATCTTATCATCATGAAACTGTAGCAGGACAAAGTACACCATACACGTAGTGTATAGATAGCAGCCGGCATACAACGCACGCAGGGTATCCTTTGTCGACCCTCCAATGCTTTTCATTATTTGTGTTTTGTAACATGTGAAATGTGCAGTGTGTGCTGTACATGTGTGTTGTACATGGTGACTCAGAAATGCCTGCTTTCGGGAGGTGAAGATAAAAAGCTCAGGCTGTCAAGGTGAACATGCTGGGATCATCAACAAGGTTTGCACAATGCACACTGGCCTGTGTCACAGTCGTGGTGCCGAACAGGAAAACACACCTCCTGGAGAAAGCATGTGTTCTGTGCCTGTAAATGGCACCAGAGTTTAGTTATATTGTAGTTATAGATCTGAGGACCTCCAGCCAGTAAATTCATACGTTAAGATTAGGGCTGCGACTAACAATTATTATCGCTATCGATTAATCTGACGCTTATTTTCCTGATTAATCGATTAGTTGTTGGATCCATGAATTGTCGTAAAATTTCGTAAAACGTGTTTCCTTAACCCCAAGATGATGTTTTGTTTTGTCCACACACCAAAGATATTTAGTTTACTGTCATAGAGGAGCAAAGAAACCAGAAAATATGTTCCATCATCCAGATTTTTTTCATTCCTTTTTCTAATCAAGATGTAGTAGTACAGGAGAGTCGACAGAATGAAACACAAGCTTGTGTGAGTGTGTGTGTGTGTGTGTGCATCTGTGAGTGTGCATATGCAAGCGTGCATGTAAAGGACATACTTATTCTTGAGACAAGATTTAGATTAGAGTCCCTGCAGAATGCAAACAGCAGGGCGTCATTGAGTAACTGTGTGTGTGTGTGTGTGTGTGTGCGCGCGTGCATGCGTGCGTGCGTGATACGAGTGCATGCAGAGTAAATGTGAGTGGCTCCTGCCGAGAAAGCTGCTCAGCAACACTCCAACCTCAGCTGGCTTGATAACCCCTGCTAACCCCGTCCTTGTCAACACCTTTGCCTGTTGCCCAACTAACAGGCGGTTTCTGGTTTGAACAAAAAAAAAAAAATAGAGAAAAGGTTGTGAGGCTTTAAAAAAAAAAAAAAAAGCTGTAAAACAGCCAGCAAGATGAAAGTTTCTAGGTTTTCACAGGTTGCTTCAATCTCTCATTTTTAATAAGGAGAGACAGGCAGGACAAACAGTAACAGACAATTCTTTGCTATATTGATGATAAAAGTAAATCAATGTAAGTGTCTATGAACTGAGAGATTGACAGAACTTCTTTTTTGTTTCAATTCAAAAGGGTGTTACAGAAGATGTTTCACATTAAGAAAACACTGAGGTCATCAGCTACCTGTATCCATTGCATATACTGTATATCTGAACCCAGTGAAGAGCAGGGCAGCGTGAAAGCAAGGAGCGCTCACTCTGCAGCTACTTCTTGGGATCAAAATGAGTTGTCTTTTGACTTTTAGGGGGGCAGTTCTACAGCCATCACCAATTGAAATACAAAAATAAGCACATTTAAATAAAAATGGGGCAGAGATTAAGCAGACAGTTCAACACACTGCACAATGGCAGTAATATACTGCGTGTACTAGTGTACTGTGGTGTTATAGTGCTGTCAATCTCAAGAACAGAGAATAGTGATTAGTTCTGATACACTTGATCAAAGTGTTTGTCCTGCAGAGATAATGTTATATTGACGCTCACCCTCTCTTTTATATAGAACATTACACAGAATGCCCCTCTCTCTATCTCGCTCCCTCACTCTTGCCCATAACTTCACATCTCTTTTTTTTTCTTTGCCGGTTTGGTCACATTTCCTCCCGAGCAGCTGTCCCTTGGACTCGGGCTACAGGCTTATCAAGCTCCTCTATTCACGCCCTCTCTGTTCCTCGTGTCGTTAGTCGATTAAGACTCCTGGACACGTGACGATATACACGATATACGTTCAAAATTACACGTGCGCGGTTCTCATCGAAAAAATCTCTTCACCCCCTTTTTTTCCCCTCTTCAGCCGAGGCTCAGCTGTTCCTATCTTTATACGTACGGTTTAATGCTGGCATATCAATTTAGAACTGCAGTCAAACGCCCACGTCATAGGTGTCCAGTTTAACTATCTGATTTCCAAAAGTTGATCGAAACATTCCAACCAATCAGAATCCAGCATGTTCACGCGGCTCGGCGGTGCATGGAGAACTGAAAAGGGTGCAATGAAAAGGTTATCAACCAATGTGTTTTTACTGAACAAGTACACCAGTATTTGATTTGATCTACCACTGGGTATCTGCTCATATCTAATATTAAATGCCCTGTGTATCTGACACAGATATTGCATCGATGTACTTAATTTCGCACCTTATTTTTCATGACCTTGTTCCAAACAGTGAAGGCCATGGTTCAAAAATATAAAGTTTCAAAGTGCAAATTACTGATACGATATAAATGAAAGTTCAGTTGGGAGACTCCCCCCAAAGAGAGCGATTCATGAGAAAGACGCTCTCTCACTTATATCTAAAGAAAACACGTGGCTCGTTCGTGTTTGCACAGCGCCGTTACGACTCTCACAAACGATCTTTGACAAGTACTGACAGTGGCGTGCAGAGACACAAACCGACAGTAGCTAAGTGTAATGATATGACAATACGTCATCTTAACAACGACCACAATGACTCCGAACCATCTCGAAATGAGAAGCTGCAGCTGAATATGTTCTACCCTGAATTTCACCAATGATTATTGCCGTGAGTGGTGAGTCTATCCAGCCCGAGAGTCTGAACTCAGTCACTCACCACTGAGACCAAATAATATTTCATATTCATCCAGGGCAATTTTCTCGGATTTATGCAGCAGGATGAGGCGCTGTAGAGAATAAATGTGAAATCATATGGTTGTTGTTTTTCAACAGATAACACTGGTACAATGCTTATCAAGCTTTTTTGTTGAAAACATAGTCTGTCCTTGGGCTGAATTTTGTAATAAAATCTTATTTAAATAAATGTTACAGTTTGCACACATCCATTTTCAGTCACCCGCACTGCTGACCCCTGTTTCAGTGCTGTATTTCAGATAAAATACATATAGTTATCATCTGTTCAATCTCAATGCATAGGCTTTATATTTATAAGGATGTAATGAAGTCAGCAATAAAACTAGAAACCACTTCCTTACAACGCATGGGTTGATTTTGCTTCAGAAGACAAGAAAGAGTGTAACAGAAGCTAAACAGCTCAGCGTCATTACAGTGACCATTCGTCATCTTCTCACAACAAATTGTCTGAATATCACTCACAAAATGGCAGCAACAGTGAGTATTTCAATTTTTTTTTTTAAATGAGACACCCAATACTGCGCTATGAGTCAACTGTCCCCACCATGCTTTGCCAGCCAGTCCAAATATTCAACGTGGACTTCGTTACCTGTCATGGTTGCCACCATTTTGCATGTATCATTTGTTTTCAACTGGGCAAAGGGAAATGTCTCTTTCGAACCCTTACTTTCGGTGTATGAAAAGAGAAAGCCATTCCTCTTTTGAAAATACCAAGTTCTCTTCGGGAGATGTCATTGGAACTGTCCCCTCTGCCACTGCCTTTATGGATTGTTTTCCTTGGCATATCTGCTGCTGCCCTTGAAATCCGACCAAGGCCAGAGAAAAACCCAAGGAAAATTGTGGCGTAACAGACAATGACACACCCTGAAAGTCACACAAAAACCCCAAACTTTCACATTCTTACGATTAGAGCGCAAACACATAATCAAGAGTGCGAGCAACTGTCAAAACAGGATTCGCGAATCAAGGGCTCTGGTGAAGCCATAACGTACACGTCTGTCAGCGGTGGCTGTTTTTACTTTTTCAAACGGGCGGTCGGCATGACCACATGTGAGAGTAGAAACTGATTCTGAGTGACAGCTACGACTCTGCGGTGACCAGCACAACTGTAAACAAGTGGAATATGGTAGGGAATCGGGCAGCGGGGAGTGTGTGTGCAGACGTCAGGTCGTGATTTCATCCGTCCTCTTCCGTCTGAATTTATAGTTTTGGCGTGAGGTCCTCGCCAGATAACAACAGACACACAGAGCTGCAGAGTAAAAAAAACAAAACGCAGCTGATCTACATATGGAGCTGACAGAGGCAGAGAGAGGGTAGAAAAGGGGGGAGTCGCTGAAGAACAAATCATTCCCTCTGTTTGGACTTGTTGTGGCTGTTGTTTGTTGCTCGGATTTTCCTCTCCGGGTAAACTATCATACATCCCTGGAAAACAAAACCACTCTTTCCTAGATTTAGTGGCTGTTCGAGGACACACACACACACACACACACACACACACACACACACACACACACACACACACACACACACACACACACACACACACACACACACACACACACACACACACACACACACACACACACACACACACACACACACACACACACACACACACACACACACACAGGAACAGAGAGGGAGAGAGGAATGAAACAGTATGTTGTCCCCGGGCAGTCAAATAAAGCACCAGTCCTGACATCTGCTGTCCGGCTAAAGTCGGTCAGTTGACTGAGATTTAGACATCATATTATTATTACGTTATTCATGCTACGTAAACAACCCGTAATGAAAGATGGTCACACTGGCATTGTCTCTCATTTCAAAAAGGATCTGTTGTATTGCTGAAGGTCACGAGAAGCGATACATGTTTTTTCTACAGTAGCATACGTACTCACTTAAGGATATATCAATGCGACTGGTACCGACTGCTGGCTTTCCGCTAGTGAAACATCCCTCGTTGTAATAGATATAATCATCTACTCCTGAAATATCCGACGAGCCCAACTTAACTTTTGTCTAATATAAGGGTTCATGCAGCATGATCATGGTTTAATAATCATAGTTTTTTTCTGTTCATTCTGTTCAAGCGCAGCACAAAAACGCTCAGGTTATGTTTCCAGGTCTTATAACAGTTAGAGAAAACCCTGAAAGGTGGTTCAATAGATCATCAATCATTTAACGCCTATACTTACTATTAAAAATAAAAAAAGGACTGACACTTCGGCTCGAAGACAAATGGGTTTTAAAAAACACGGTTTAGTTACAAGGCATTCGTGGAATGAGTCTTATGTAAGTGATGATGGGTCCAGTCGGAGCTGCCAGAGGGGAGGCTGGGTAGAAAAGAAATGTGATCCGAGCTCGTCTCAGCTTTTTACATTTTAAATATCTGTTTTCTTCATGTCTGACCACGGATCTATTTAAAAAATAATAATGATAAAGTTACAGTGCTCTTTACCAACATCATGCACATATATACAGTTTGATATTTGCACGCACACACACACACACACACATACTGGTCAATATTCAATATATATGAATATGATTCTAAGATGTTGTTTTCAAACCTTTACATATTATATAAAGATATTATAGTTTAACCATAAACTTTATCATACAAACAAATAAAAATGACAAACACAACCAAATTAATAGAACTAGAATCGAGAAAAAACTTTTATTTTACCTAAAATGTAAACATAAATGCACATTTAAAGGCTCATAATAGGTTGGCCGATAATATCGGTCGGGCTCTAGGCATATCGATATCGTTATCTATATATTTGGGAAAGGCTTATATCGGACGATATATCGGTCGGGCTCTCGTGCTGAGTTGAGCCTCTTTAAGTGTTTTCATACTGCTTTTCAAACAAACTGCATTAACCGCCACAGTGAGCCCTGGAGTCGCCAGACCTTCACATCCATTCTGCACTTGTCAGTATATAACTTAAGACACTGTTGATATGAATATGTTGCACCATGTTGTTGGTAAAACAGGTCTGGCCTCACTGTTTACTTAGAGAGCCCCTCTGCTAAAGCACATCTCAGGAAGTACTTATTCTATAACCCTCGCTCTATATAATTAGATTCTTCTTCTTGGCATTGACTCGGATTGTCGGCGCCACGTTAGGAGCATAAATTCAACAGCTTAGCAGCTGTCGGGGGAAAAAATATAACCAATTCATCTGCACACGATAAATATTAATTATGAGACTACCAAAAATCCCAAGCTGTGTTACATTTAACGGCTCAGACAACAAGACATTACTGACAAGAGTATACTGTAACACTGTGATGAAGTAATTCATAACTAGAAAAGCACATATACATATATACAGTATATATATAGCACATGGGCCAACAGTTCCCTTAAATTCAATCAAGCCGCACAAAATTGCGCAAGCTCAAAGATATCAGTCCCATAAATATTCCTGATCCGTGCAGTGTTCCATGGGAAATTGGTGGAAATGTTCACAATGTCAAAGACAGAGATTTCTGGATCTGCACCAAAATGTAATGGATTCTCTCTTGACCCAGGTCCCATCCTTCCACTAAGTTGAGAGGTTTTTTGCATAATCCAGCTGACAAACAAACAAACAACAAACAAAACAACCTCCTTGGCGGGAGCTCATTAATGAATGCCATCGAGCCATCTAACAACGTGAAAATGGCGGGCTTGTGACAGTTAAAGCCGGCGGTTATTTATTTTACATGCAAAGTGGTGTGCATGAACTGCCCTAGCCTGTTCATTATGAATCATCTTGACATCTTGAAAATGTGTAGGTACCTTTACATTTTTCAAATGTGATTTTATGGCGGACGCCAACAGCGCTGAAATCAGAAAGTCTGTCGAAAGCGCGGTAAGGTGGGAAAAGCTGGTTTCTGGACGAGCATATTTGGACTGGTTTGGTTCAGCGAGCAGGATAACAGCATGACGAGATTTCATCTTCAGGACGGCTGCGTGTCAAAGCAAGTATGCTGACCTCCACAAACGTGAAATGAAAATGTCACCGTAGACGAGAATGAGAAAGTTGATTTACCACCTCTCGCGTCTGCTTTTGAGTGGCAGAAGATAAAATCAGAGAGAAGGGCATTGGTAGGTATAAATAAATAAATAATAATAAACATTATTGTGATTGTTTGAATTCAGACGTAATGGTATTAGCTAGGCGCTTGGCAGGATTCTGTGCTGCGCTTCATTCCATGCGATACAATTCACTTGAGACAACAGTGAGTGGGGCGTGAGAGCGACAACAGCAAACGTCTGTGCACATCTGCGACGAGTCCATGTGTCAATATCAACAGTCATTTCTCAAAAAATAAATGTATAGTATATTTGTTTCTTTGCAACGTCAGATCGGTGTTCACCGTGCAGGCAGGTTTTTGTGAGACAACCCAGGCTGTTTTTTTTGTTATCGGCTCTGTCCGCGAGCGTCCGCGTCCGCGCAGAGGTTGTTTTTCGCCGTTCGATTGGCTCTGGTGTAAACACTCTCCTTCCCTGGCCGAGGCGAATTAAAGCACCTCACCTCCCTGCTGCCCCTGGCTGGCAGCCAGCTGAGGGGCCTCTCAGCCCGGGTGACGGGGCTGAAAGCCTCTATTTTACCATGACTGAGTATCACTGACTTCCCCCTCTTATAAGACCTTTGTGCAATTTAATTAAGGACAAAAAAACTGTAGGGATATTGAATTTACAAACACCGTAGCGCTTTCTGTAAGTCTATTATGTTGTTTTTTCAAACAACCGTTTGTCAAATAAGCAATGGTGTAAAGTATCTGTGTGATACATCCTCTCAGAAATGTGTTAATCCTTCCAGGTGATACTAAGCCAGGCATCTGTTCTCCCCCGCTCGCCTCAGGACGTTTTGTCTTCAGTGCGATTCAGTCAGATTTTTATTGAGCGAAAAACATGTTCGGAGGTCAGGCGACCTAAGTTGACCAGTCAAAAACATTCCGCTGTTTGGCCACAATAGGGCTGTGTGTTGAATATCATTGCCCTGCTGCACTGTTCTAAAAGTCAGAAATATGCTTAATTAAAGGGCCGCAAGTCCGACGCCGTTCCACCAATGTGGATGTGAACGGCCTAAGACGGTGTGAAAGCTGAAACCGCATGGTGACGACACCATTTTAATACAAATGAGCCCGAGCATAAAGCCAAAGCAGTGAAACGGCCATTTACTTTTACATGCTGTTGCTTTAAGCCCCTTTTCCACTGGTCAAAAAAAAAACACTAACATGTGGCTTTTGTCTGCGATGAGAATGGATACAGGCGTCTTTCACTCCCGGGTCAAATGACTCTGCAGTAGACGCAGGGGGTTTTTCGGCTCTGATCAGCAAAAATTTTCACCATTTTATGAACCAAAAAACTAAATTGATTAATCGAGAAAATAATCAACAGACTAATCGATAATGAAAATAATCGTTAGTTGCGCCCCAACGGGTCTGTTGTGTGTTGTGTTTCCCGCTTACGCGGTTCGTGGCGTCGAACATGACAGCTTTGATAAATTTTTCCTCCCACATCATTGTCATGGCCACAGTCATTCTAAATGTTTTTTTAAGGGACTTTTGCTTCATTTCTACCACAATGGTCGACTACAGCCTTCATCAAAACCAAACTATCTCTGGAAAAAGTAAATAAACACCACTACAAGCATAGTGGAACCACTGCTGCAAGCGATGATGTGTAATCTTGAGACCGTAATGTAAAACTATTTGCGTGCATTATATCCTAGGGGACTTCTCCACATAGAAAGTGCAAGAGAAACAACTCCTCAGCTTTGTCAAAATGCTGCGATCAAAAGCTATGGAACCATCTGCAGTGGCCAGGTTTGACAGCGTGCACTGAGCAGAGCGAAAAACACAAATAACCCCGAACCTTCCAGCTTTCTAAATGCATCACGCCGTTACGCACAAGTGAGCTTTACGGGCTGGGACACAATAATGGCCATGTGTAAAGACGTCAAGACACACTACAAACACTTTCACACAATAAAACCTGCAGGCAAAGGTGGAGTGGCGGGACAGACAGAAAGAAAGAAAGAAAGAACATCTGAGATTGAGTGAGAGGGGAGGAAAGAGTGTGTGTGTGTGGGGGGGGGGGGGGGGGGTGGCAGGAGTCGACTGGAGCAGAGCCAGAGAGTGAAACTGTAGATAGTGTTGAGAAACAGTGCAGTTACTGTGAAACAGCTGTGTCAGCTTTCAACACGCGCGCACACACACGCACACACACACACACACACACACACACAGAGGAAACCTTGCGCACACAAACACACGTACATAAGCACATATACACAGCATGGGCAAAAATCAAAGACGTATGTATCGACGGGTCTCGCGCACAAAGGAGAAGAGGAAAACATCGTGGTATCAGTGCACATCCATCCATCCATCCCAGTCTGACTGCAATGCACAGTGTGTGCCGTGTAAACAAAGGGATCGATGGTGGATGAGTGAGGGGGAGACTGTGCGAGAGCCAGCCTGGTAAACAGACCACCAGCACGGCTCAGTTTGGACACGCAGGGAATGAGCTGAAAACAGCGGACTGGCACCGACGCCGCCGCGAGTCGCCACGGAGACGAGTGAGCCGTGTCAATAACGGGCCCAAAGTGACACTGTAAATATACTGCTATAAATATCAACACAGCACAATAGTCCACTACACTATTGTCTACACTGGACACGTCGCTCTCTCCGCAGCAAAGCAAGTACTCAGAGTTAATGCTGCAAGTCTCCGCCCTCGCCGACTACAGGACGAAGACAAGCGAGCCCAGGTTTTGGAACAAATATTATCCCACTCCCGGACAGGTCTTGTCCAACTATCGATCATTCTTTATTTAATTATAAATGCAACCTTTTCATTCTTTTGACCAATTCAGCCTGATTCTGTCAAGCCTGTCATTATTTTATTTTCTGTATTTTGGTCTTTTTTCTTTTTAACTAATCTTCTGGATTGTAGAGCTGCAACAGTTAATCGATTACTAAATTACTCGTCAACTATTGTAATAACCGCTTAATCGGTTCAAGTAGCTTTAATGGGGGAAAAATTCTCTTATTTTAACTTCCTAAAATGTTCCTTTGTTCCTCTTTGACAGTAAACTAAATATCTCTGGTGTGTGGAAAATACTAAACATCATCTTGGGGTTTGGGAAAACACAATCTTAATTTTTTCACAATTTCATGACATTTTATGGACCAAACAACTAGTCAATTTATCGAGAAAATAATCAACAGATTAATTTGATTAATAAGTTTTGCAGCCCTATTCGATTGTAAAGCAATGAACAAATTTGACTTGATGGGGCTTACTCAAATGTTTCTGCCTCGGGCCCTGAAACTGGTAATGCCACTGTGTTTGACTCCATTGCGGCTGCAGAAAGATTAATATAAAAGTATAAAAACAGTTTCTTTCCTTCTGGTGTGGGCAGCAGTCGCTCGACTACCAACTCCACATACACCAGCATGCTCGTCGGCAAACAGATCATTTCATAGAGTGCTCAGTTTTAAGACTACGGTCAGTGAGAGGTTTGGTTTATGAGATCGGCCTTGGTGGCCTGAGCTTTCTTTTACTCTTCATGTTAATAACACTGTGTGCATCGCTCCCTGACAACCCTGTGTGTGTGTGTGTGTCTGTGTGTGTGTGTGTGTTTTCTCTCAAACCCAGCCCAAACAGCTTAATAAATAAATCTGCACTCCCCTTGCTTCATACATGCCAGATCATTTTTTATCCTCAATGCTCTGAGCTAGGGCTGCAGATCACGATTATTTTCGTTAATGATTCATCTGCAGATTAATTAATTTGTCCTGATCATTCATCGTCATTTTGACAACAAAAAAGAAATGTCCAAATAAATGTCATTTAGAATTTCAAACAGCCTGATGAGTCCAGGACCCAGTTTTCAGTTCATCAATTATCAAAATAGCTGCAAATTAAATCAATAAAATAAATCCTTCATTTTATAGCATATGGAATGAGCAACAATGATCTTTGGATTTCATAAAGAATAGACCATAAAAGTAAATATCCAATTAGATTAGGCTGCTATTTAAATCAAGTGTTTCATTACTTATTTTAAGAACGTCTGAAAAGCGGGCACACAAAATATGTTTTTAAACATCTTGCGCCGTAGGATTGAAACCATTCCAATCCCCCCTTTGGCTCCCTGAGCCTTTCATCAAAATGAAATCCATTATATTGTTGCATGTGATTATCGTAATGTCATTTCATTAGATTATAAAAACCAAAGCCACTCTCCACTGGAGAAACCGAGCAGACCAATCAAACAAACCATCACAAGGCCGTTCGAAATAATTCACGGAGCAAAAGAACAGTCGTCACCACCACCACCACCACACCAAACACCAGAAAATGAGTCAGTCAGAGGGGCACGGCAGCGTGCAGTCTGCATATGGTGAAGAACGAGGGAATACATGTGAGTGTGTGTGCATGCCAGTGTTTTTTTCTTCTTCCCCCTTCTGCTGCGTACTCTACGATCAGCGTAGCGCTGAAACAAATCTGACCCGAGCAGACTCCGTCTCCTGCCAAAAGCAAATAGAGTCTTAAACGCAACATAATACAGCGCACAGCGGGAGGGAAAACAGGCAGTGGGACAAAAAAAAAAGGAAAAAGAGAGAGAAAAACCATAACAAGGGGGAAAAAATGCAGTGTGCAAAAGTAAGGACAGAGGGCGGGAGACAGTGGAAACCGAGAGAAGACAATAACAAGCGTAAAATGCTGGCGGTGCAGGGGAGGGAGGAGAGAAGAGGACAACAGGGGGAAATGAGGCAGAGACGGACTGCGAGGGGAACGAGACAGAGCATGTTTAAAAGGCAAATTAAGACTTTACTGCTACCAGGAATTTGATTTAAGACCAATTTTGTAACCAAAACAAAAAAAAAGGAAGAAAACAGGGAAAGCTGTGTTGCATTAAACCCATCCTGTTTTCATTTAACAGTGAACAAGTATGCAAATAAAACTTACTTTGACCACCTGAGGTGAAGCAATAAAGGCAAAGATTTCTGCATGTCCCCCCTCCTGCCCTGTTTGTTTGCTCTCGAATCCCAAAGTGAATAAATATCCACGCAATTGAATGCAACGTATTTCTACCAAGGTGAAACTGAAAAGACCAGGTGTCATTGTTCTGGTGCGATGTATAAATCACAGTACAATATAAACAATATCAGAAAACTTAAAACGTGGACTTAAATAAATATGGGAGAGATTACCGATGTACTGTGCACAGCATGTGCAGACTGTATTCCACTCGTAAACAAACTCATCCTGGATACAGGCACCGAAAAAACCCTTGCTATATATCCGTCTGGAATAAAGCTGAAATATCAGATATTAAAAGCATCATGGGAGCTGCACTAGATGGACAAGTGCAAAATGAGCACAGTGTGAAAAGAGACTGTGAAGTAAAGATGAGGGAAAAAAGAACAAGAGTGATCACTGAGGTGCAAATCAATAATGACCATGAGGCAAAAAGTAAAAAAAGAAAAAGGATGGGAGGCAAAGAAAATCAAACTCATAAAATGTATTATTTGGACTTTAACCACTAGAACGCTATATTCCCCATTTAATTTCCACTGAAGTAGCTTCAAAGTCGAACCAATCATCGGCCATTATACCACACACTTGTTTTTGAGTTATATCGTGCTTATTTATACTAACTGGGGAAAACCAAATCCCTCTTTTATGGCTTCGCCCTGACGCTGAAATAATCAAAATGGTACCAAGACATGTGTGAAGCATTATACTATTTACCTGACGCATGTTCGGCGTCTCTGGGAAGCTTCTCTCGTGTAGCCATTTTGATTAACAAATTAGTTTTTGTCTTTGTGAGAGTGGTACGTCCATCCTCACAGAGATAAAACAGAGAAAGACACACAATCTAGACAGAAAGTGAGGATTTAGTTTAACGCAACAGGTTTACAGGACCAACGAAAGCAACTTTCACTTTTAGACAAAAGACCTTAGAGACCATTTATACATTTAAAACCAGATGTCATATCTAGCTTGTCTACAGTAGATGAAACCATAAAATGGATACGAAAAAAGATTTTCATACTGCCACCTTTCAGTTGAAGGCAGCTGTGAGTGTTTAAAGTGCCAAGGAGATTGCATAATGAGTCAAAGGCGAATAAAAGTTTCATTTTCTAGGGGATTTGTACTAGAGTGCTCCTTGAGAGGAACGTTAGTCTCGATACCCTGGTAAGGAAACCTGTACAAGGATATGAACTCCCGCTGTGTTTAATAGAGCCTTCTGGAAACGCAATGTCAAAGTAACTGTTTTTGATATATGGGTAGGCATATACAGTACAATAACACCTGTAATTACATGGTGAAAATGGGATGACTTATGTTTCTATTCGAGACTTTCAAATTTTATACAACGCCACAGAAATATTGCTGCACTGTGTGTGTGTGTGTGTGTCAGATTAAAACATGCTTTGTCCTGTCGGCTTTACTTACACTGCGTCCGTGGTGTGGACGTACGTACATGTGTCAAAAAACATGCAGGCAGGAGGTAGCGGTCAGAGAAAAGACAGCCCAGCATGAAATATTTGTATGGTAATACAACATACTGACATTAACCGCATATAGAGTGTGTGTGTGTGTGTGTGTGTGTGTGTGTGTGTGTGTGTGTGTGTGTGTGTGTGCGTGCGTGTGCGTGTGTCCGTGCGTGCGTCCCTGGTCATCCACAACCCCTCTGGATGACTACATGTCCCACAAACAGGATGAGAGGGGCGGAGCCTTCTGTGGGGGGCCTGAGGAGCTACGACCAATCCCTCTCAGTGGGCTTGTCTCTCCCTCTCTGTGTGCTACAGTAACATCAGGAAAGACAAAATGAGGAATGGAGGGGAGGGAAGAAAAAAAAGGTTGGGAATGAGGGTTAGCGGCTCGCTGAAAGCCCCTTATACTGGGGCCTCAACAGACACACACACAGAGAGAGAGAGAGCAACAAGGAGACAGAAGCCGATTCTCATTTGCGAAATGTTTCCCCCTCGCTCCGTGGCGATTCCCTGAAATAACCAGCAATGGGAATAGCCCCATTTTGGAGAATAAGGTTAAATGATGACGTGATGTCGTTTCCTACAATATATTTAGGGGCAAAGCAGCTTGGCTGGCTCTCGAGAAAAGTCAGAAAATAAAGCTCACAGATTTATCTTGCTTGTTTAATCCATAAACAAACATAGATATAAAAACATGGCAAATGTTCCAACACATTAATCAACGTGTAATCCAAATGACACAGAAGAGAGTCTATTTGTCAAGATGTTACAAATCCATGCAAACATCAATATCTGTGTTTCGAATGAGCCACCAGAGTCGTATATTTTCAATCACACTCACATGGAAGAATACAAAATACTGATCCTATGGAGTCATGTTTCTGGCCACCTGATGAATGAAAGTAAAAAATCCCAATGGGAATAGTGCTGATATTGTGCAACACTAAAATCACACAGGCCCCATCTCTCACACTGCACTGGAGTTTTGGAGTTACTGGGTTTATACAGAGATCCTGCAGTACTTGCATTAAGAAAACGCCTCTTTATGGCACCATAGCTTGTTAACACTCAACCAAATGAGCCGACTGCATTGCCACTGCAGTGAGCCATTTTACACCATTTGCCGGCGTTCCAGAATCAGATGAATGGCGTTCAACACAACAGTAGCTATATTTCCATCAACCTATTTGAATGCGCATTTACAAAGTTGGTGGAAACGGCAACATTTGAGAAAAAAAACAGGGTTTATACGCTCGCTTGATGTGGGTTTTGAAAAAGAGTTTATCCGCAAAACGTGAGATGGAAACAACTTTGCCGAATAAGTTCTGAAGTAGCGAACATTCAACTCACATGAGTGATCAGCTGTTCCCGCTGTCAGAGTGCTTCACAGGTCTCTCTGTCTTCGTCTCTGGACAGCGTTACACATTACTAAAACTAACTGAATGTAAAGTAACTCCTGCAGACCTCTCTCCATTTGTTAAGCGTACGGCATGTCGTATGGGTATGTTGCCAGGGCAACCGTTGTTTTTTTCCCGAATTGTAACCTTGACTTCTTCTACTGTTCTATTACAGCCATGTTACGGTATGCTTGCATAGCCTATTGCGCCCATCTTTTGACTAACCTGCTGTAGTTTATTCGCTGCAAACCAGTTGATGGAAACGCACATTAATTAGCATTTTCCTTTTTTTGCAAACTTTCAAAAGTTTGCTTATAATTCACTTGACATTTAGATGGAAACATGGTTAGTGTCTCTTCCTTTTACATAGACGTAGATTTTGTGCTGAGTCACTTTCTTTACTGCCGGCAGGAAGGTGGAACAAGAATGCACCAAAATCACCCGTTTGTACCTTTTACCACAGAGCAACGAGGCGAAATAGAGGCAAAACATTACCACCTTGAACAGACTGTTTAAAAAAGGAGCTTGTCACTCTCTGCTCCAGGTGTGGGGCAACTTCACACGTGTACACACACACGTGTACACACACACACACACGTTTAATGAGTGGCTGCACTAATGAGCAAGCTGTGCTTTTAGTGTGGCAGTAAAACACATTCAACCCAAGTCTCACATCAGTCTAATTAAAAAGCCTCAGTTTAAATCAATGGAAACCAAGTCCGCTTATTCACACACAGAAGGCAGTGATGGTTATAATGGACTTTTGGCTGCTCAAGGATATTTCTTCAGCCTGGAGTTTGGTAGCCTGATTCCAATTAAGCCAAATCAAAGTCCATGATTGAACTGTGCGATTTTAGGAAACACGGACAGACTTTGACTGCTCGCCGTTCAAAGTCTGCCCATGTTTGTGTTTTCCCACGACTATTCCATCATGTCACACAGCACAAGATGTATTAATAAACTCTGACCAGGTTGTTGCCAACCTGTGGACACATTCTCACTGCACTGCTTTCACTGGGAAACAAAGGTGGCGACCACACTTCCCTGACATTTACAGAACCCTTCAAATATCTTTACTTTTTTTTTTTACTTCTCCTGGACTACTGCTGCGACCGACACAGCAACAAGACTTTTTCCAGACAAATTCCCACAAACACCCGTTTGCACTACTTCAAGTCTTTGCTCGGCCGTTTCAGGCACGCTGTCTTAAGCTTGAGGCATCTGAGGCATAAATAAGTCTGACCTTTGTTGTGCCACGTCGGTTTATTAATTTAGGACCTGATGTACAATATGTCGCTGTCACTTAAACACCAACCCAGACCTGCAGTCTGAGTAACCTCGGCAAAGTCAGACTAATGGTGATTCTGGTCTGTTGTTAAGCATTTAAGCTGTTTTATGGCCACGTTAAGCTCCGCATGACCCTGCTAGAAGAAAAGTGGGCCCATGCTTTCTCTTGAGTCAGCCTGTCGGGACAAATGGGTGCTGACGAACGAGCTGGTGGCTTGGTCGCCATGGAAAAATATTCAGCAGACTTGCAATTGATTATGGGAAGGAGTGGGGGAAATAAGAAATCCACGTATTGTAATGTTTTAACTATCTCAAAGTCACATTGCATGGACTCGTTGCTTGGTGTTAAATGCATCATTCGAAGTACAGTACTACACACAGACCAACCTGTCCCATAATGTTTTTTTAAAACGACATGAAATAAAAGTAGTTCCTGCAGAAAAACTCGACAATCAGCCAGGCTATGAATTTCAACAAGAAACTCCAGAGTCTCTGTCGGCAACAATGAAGCGGCAGTGCGCTGCATTTTGATGAGCACGCCATTATCCGAATGGCGTTTCATTTCCAATGGCAAATGCATTTTTTGCTTCATGCGAACTGAACGTCCAACCCTGTGCGTGTTCGTGTTAAGCTGCCCTCAGCCACAACATGCCGCTCGAACCCTCTGTGCTCTACACCAAGGCTTTACCACCAGCAAGACGTTCAGTTGGTGAAGCCTGAGAAGGACTACTTCCACGGCACCGTGTGACCTTGAACGGTGAGGTGAGCCGCTATTGACGTTGTATCTCGCCAGGCCCCTTAGGGGGGCTTCAAACGAGACCCTAATCACACCAGCCACAACACCAGAGCCTCGACGTTTATGTAGTTGCTACACAATTACCACCCATAAGGAATCCATTAGCCCCTGTTTAGCACACTCACGCTGAGGAGGGAGGAGGCGAGCAGAAGACTGTGGCTGTGGGAATAAAGGAATAACCCGCTACATGAATCTTTACATATGAATGCCATAAAGGACACAAATCAAATGTCTGGGGGGGGGGGGGTTCCCTCTACTGCCGAGTTACTCCACACAAGTGATTCAACCTCTGACCAGTTCGGGAAAGCTTTTACATTGTGCTATCGTAGGCACCTGGTGTCTGGTAGGTCTTTCCGAGGGGGGGGGGGGGGGCTCTACCACGTGTTAGGTTTTGTTTGAAATAGGCAACAGAAGAAAAACTGAGTAGGTATGAACACTATGCTTTAACAGACAAAAGGGAAAATTCAAGAGAAAAGACAACAGTCGACTGAGCTGTTGGAATGACTACTTCAAAAATATCTCACTTTATAATGTATAGGTCATATCCTCATAAGTCTTTAAAAAAGAAAATATTATTGTCTTATTATTTCGATGTGTCAAGATATACACCTGATCAACATTTGGGTTAGTCAAAGTATCAGATTGGACTCCCCATTATTAATATTAAAGAATTTAGATCAGGATTGGGGCCAAAAAGAAATTGGTAGGGACATCCCTACACATTACCAGTTGTTTCAAAGCAATCCCTCGGCCGCGCCGCTATCTGTGACAACGTATTGCTACGGGGGATTATCTAAATCTGAGATGATCGTGCAGATTAAGCTGGACTCAGTATACAGATATTTGCCTGAACTTTGAAAACCCATAAATACAGTGTTGACTCGGGACAAGACCAGGACAAACAAACATCACAGCTCGCCAAACACACACCAACAAAAAAAAATTACTGACTGAGAAGCAACGCACGTTGGACCAATCGTCAAGTGGTTGAACAAAGTTGACAAAAGTATCATCCATCTGCAAGACACTCCAGCCACAAATCCTACACAGTTAAGGGACAGACTTAGGAGTAGCTATAGCCAAGCCTGAAAACCATTGGGCTACCATACTGTTTACACAACACTAGTTTTCCCTGTCAATCACTGACAACAAAAGCTTTGGGGTTACATTTTCAGGATATCATCATCAATGTTAAGGTGAAATTGGCAAATGGAGGGAAAAATTGAATTCCTCAGTTGATTAAATTCTCTGGTTTAACTTCTGAAGTTGCTGCTTGATTTCATCTTATGTAACCGTTAACTTAAAGAAAACATCCCCAGGTTAATCCTGGTGAAAATCCATAGTGAAAATAATTGTTACTGACAGCCGTCTTATTGCTTCCTCTCACTCACCTTAAATGCCTGTCTGGTGTCACCGTGAATCACGCGATGTGTTGGCCCACCCCAGTGTAATTCGTCCACAAGTTTCTTAATTGACCGAAAAAAAAATGTTCAAACATAATATACAAAGATTTCTAACGTAGCGTCCTGCACTGTTGCTTCAATTTAGTGTTGTGTGCAGCGCCCCGATTTGCTCAGTCCTTCCCTGTCCTGGTGTCTCTTTCACAAACACATCTTATGGTTTAGACTGGCCATCAAGAGCACCAGTATAAAACACTGCCATAGCAGTGGCCTAGAGGACCCATGATCACTTTCAGTCTTTACAGTCAAACTGTTGTATTTGCATTGCAATGAGTTGTCGCAGAGACTTTTAAACTCCATGAACTGAACGTAGACACTGGAAAATTTTAACTCACAGCAACGACGTGTCCAAGTGTGCGAACCTGTTGGTGCAAATGTGTGAAGTGTGTGTGAGTGTGTGTGTGTGTGTGTGTACGGGAACAAATGCACACACGCATTCCATATTGTCGGGAATTGGCTTGTGTTTTAAAGTAATGTGCTGCACCTTGAGGCCCCCATGCATCTGAGGCCCCTACGCATCTGTTATCATTTTACAACCTGCCTGTTACTCAGCAGAATACAAACCCACTGAGCGTAATGTGCTCCACTGAGCACCTTGTTACAGGGAAACGGTCCTTTACACCCCACTGAGGTAATAGGTGGGTGGAGGGAGCCTTTAGATAAAGGACACGACAAAGCAGAGTGACAGATACCCTGATCAGACCAGAATTAGCAGGTATATGTGGGGTTTTGAATTGACTCCTTTCTCTCTTTTCTTTGTGAGGAAATTAGTTTGACTTTTCTTTCCTGATGTGTCGCGTTCACATCACAGTTAGTAAACAGCATGGAGGCCAGCGACTACGTTACAGCGGTTGCCTTTGTTTAAATCTCTTTTACGCCACCCCTCGTCAGACTCAACACCGACTGAACAATGTTCTGGCGTTGCTTGAATGGACACGGATGGAATTTGAGTCTGAGACGACAAAGGAGTTGCAGAAGTTACCAGGGGAGGTGTGGGAAAGCAAAAAAACAACAACTAGCATGTCCACCTGGGAGCCGGAGCCGATAAACAGAATCATTCTACCTGTAGATAAATGCTGATTGTACCCGTCCCCACTAGAGACAAAAGCCAGATGTAAGTTTGTTTTACCCATGTGTGAAAGTGAGTTATTGTCCCTTTCCAGCTTTTTCCAGACTCACACGCCTGTGGTAAACCGTGTGTTGACTCCATGGACTCAGTGCACGTTGTACTGTACGCCTCTGAGCTGGCAACATGAAACCATGTCGTCTTGGAAATACAAGCCTTTGGCCCAGCAGCAGTGGGAGGTAAGTGGTCAGTGAATCATGTTATTGCAGGTTGTACTGTGTGTGTGTGCGTGTTTACTCACAATGTAGGGGATCAGCGACCTTGTAAAGATCACACAGTGCACTAAAACAAGATGACGACGAGCAAACAAATAGTGTAACACAACCGCAATGTGGCAAAATAACAAGTTCCTCAAAGAATAAAACATTAACCTTCTAATGTCACGGTTGTGTCAAATCTAGCGATGGTACATTGTCTTTTATCATATTCAGCGGAGTCAACAGTACAAAAACAAGGAGCTGGAACAGTCCATGTGAACCCAGTGCAGCACCACAAACACAGCAGTGTTTTTACATGTTACGATTTAAAACAGTCCAAATAGAAAGAGAACTTTTAAAAAAAATATTCAAATAGTTATCGTTTCTTATTTAAAGAAGGACTGAGGGTTTTGTTCAAAGTGAAGGCCACAAAATGTAACACATGGGCGGAATATTCCCTACAAAAATAACACTTGATGATTGACAATGGCCCCATGAGGAGAAACGTGATTTGAGATCATGACTGGAAAATCCATACAATCTACACAAACTGCAAGGCAGTTCATTCTCGAGTATGAACTATGGAACTGATTATAATGCCTGGTGTACATCTGGGATACAATGTAGAATGGAATAAGTTAAACCTGTCAACATATTGTAGTCTCCTCTCGTGTCTATGGTTTGTAAAATAAAAAAAGTCATACAACAGCATGGAATATCTGTGTCTTTTCCTCCGTGTGTTCATCTGATCCCAACTTAGTGTGTGTATTGTTGAAGACCCAAAGATGTCAATTATGAAGTTCTTTGGATGAGCAGTTCTCACGAAATATGAAAAAAAGACGACATCCACGGGACCGACGTCATCGACTGCTGCAAAGATGGCTGCACGCGGTCAAAGCGAGCTGCAGGTTCGAACCCTGGCAAAGGATCATCAGGTGTTTGGGAGTGTTTTAGACAGAGACCTATGCTCAAAGGGTTCAAAAGGAAACGGTTCATCACAGCGGAGCGACAGCTACGCACGGTCACTTTGAATTACCATCAGCATCATCGGGTGTAACAAGTCCTTCAAGCGCCACTGCTGTTACGGTTGTGAAACGAGACGCAATCTACCGCTTTTACCTGGCCATCGTAGATATTCTACCCACGGCACACAGATTGTAAATTCCGGGTCAAGTTCACCAGTTCAGGGTTAAGGTCTGCTAGGACACACCTCCACACCCACTTGCCAGTTTGTACACCTTGATGAAACTAATGCAGCGTCACTCAACAGCCCCGTCGCAAAAACTAAAAACGCCCGGGCGTTTTTCTGATCAGGCATCTCAATGGCGATGGCGGTGATGCTGATGGTGGAAGGATTTCATAACACCCTGAACTACCAGTGAACTATTAGCCGAGGCGGCTGAGTGAAGTCAGCCCATGTCCACGCTGCTCCAGCTCCAGCTCCATGCTAATCTGTCCCTTTGTCCTCCGCCTGAGAGGAGCAGCCTCCCTTCCTCCACATCAGCTGCTGACCGCCTCCAGGAAGAATGACAGGCACACCACAGCACACCATCACACCCTGCCTGCCTGCCTGCCTGCCTGCCAGCCGGTCGGTTACCACATGCAGGGCGTTCATACGAACCGGTGTGATATCATCTGTTCAGGTCTGTGTCCCCATGGGCGCTCATGTGGCAGCAGGGATTTGCGCACGGGCTCTGCTGCAGCCGGGCGGGCATACACGTGTGGAATGTGGAGGGAAGCACCCGCCTATGACAATAACACCGCGCGCACACAAAAAACGGGGACACAAAAAGCGGGGACGAGGCTCGCTGAAAAAATGCTGAAAATGAATATGCAAATACGTGAAATGCCACGAGCCCCCCCCCGCCCCCCGGCACGTAAACACACGGGCACGGCGAGGAAACAAAGAGAGAAGCTGCATGCTTTTCTCCTTTTTTTTTGGGGGGGGGGGGGGCTAATGTGCAGCGGCTAGCTCCCAACTTGCATGCTAACAGCTAAAACAGCCGAGCGGAGTGTCTTACCTGATGTGGCATATCAACCTTCACTACGTGCAGCGGCGGCGGAGGAGGAGGAGGAGGGGTGGTGGTGGTGGGGGGGGGGGCCCCGAGTGTTGGAGCCAGGTCGCCAAAATGTCCCGTAGCCGGTGGAGTTGAAGGCGGGGTTTGGGGGTTTTTTTTTGTCGTTTTCTAACAATTCCCCCCACCGCCGTGCTGAAAAACTTCCCCCCCCTCCACTATAAAACAAAACTGTCAACAGAGGAGAGAAGAAAGAAGAGGGGGTTGTGAATTAGACGGGGCTATGTAACGGTCAGTCGGGGGGGCTGGGAACCGGGTAACGATAAGCGCCTCGATGACGTCCCGTTGTTTCCTTCCATTGCACACACGCGCACGGACGCGCGCACACGCCAAGCGCCGGTCAACAAATCTGGCGATTCAGTGGCCGCCGCACAGAGACGCGCGGGCGACAGGTCGACTTCGGACCCGTCGACGGGCCGCGCGAGGTCTCGTGGGACATTCGGCGCACAGGTCGCCCATGACGCAACACCTCCCAAGTTTCGAGTTTAAATCGTTCCCCTCCGCCGCCGCCTCCGCCGCTCGCCCTCTGCGCATTGAGCAGGGAAAACGTGTGTGTGTGTGTGTGTGTGTAAGGAGGAGGGGGGGGGGGTAAGGAACAGGGAGCGGAACCGCAGTGTTAAAGTTAATACTGTCTTTAAAAAAAATGACTGTCTGAACGATGGCTCTCGCCGCGTCTCTCAAGTCGCGTCCGCACGCGCCGACGCGCGCACGGCCATGTTCAATTGCCACATTTTTAAAAGGAGTTTCGCCGCCGCCGCCGCCCCCGTTTTCCTCCGCACACGAGCGGGACCGAACGCGGACGGACGGGCCCGACGAGAAAGAAAACGGCCGCGGTACCAGCAGTTACAACACGAACACTTCCTCTGGTTCGCACACACACGCACACACACACCGTGGATATTTGTTGTGTTGCGGCAGCGGCGCTTGCTGTGAAATGGCCCCGCGCCACGATGACATTACAGCCCGGGGCTGACTGGGTGCGTTGTTCGAGTCCGCGGCATGTCTTAATAACGAGCAGCCCGCCGGAGAGCCTTCGCCGCCGCTAACGCTGCGTTACCAGCGGCTCACTTCACTGGCCCTTCAAAAAGAAAAAAAGAAAAGAAAAACGTGTGTGCGCGCGTGTCTCGGCCTGAGAAGCACTTCTTCTCAGCAAGAGACGAAACGAGAAAGAGCAAATTCTATTTATTTTTTGAAACTACACTACGCCCACTACGCCCGACACATACAAAGGGTACAGCGACGTGCAAATCCACTTACATTAATCCATGCGAACAGCAAACGTACGCGACTCCCTGTTAGTCCAGTCTTCTTCTTTCCTTTTCCTTTTTTTTTTTTTTTTTACATCTGAATCAACATAGCTGGACCGCACTTCTCTCCGTAATCCCGCCCCCCCCCCCCTCGGTTTAGCAGCGAGGCATATCTATACATATATAATCCCCCCCTCCGGTTGACCAATCACAGCGCTCCGCTCCGGGCTCGTGTCTGCGCCCATTGGTCGCGGAGCCGATCAGTCTCGCGCAGAGTCTCCAGCTGTCTGCCCACCATATAGGGGTGTGTCGTGACGTAGCGGACGGCCCGGTGGGTAGTAAACAATTTGATAAGAGTTGTGAAAGATCAGAGCCATTTAAAAACAATACACCATCAAGGAAGTAAAGGTGAACGTGGTCTGAAAAAGTGGGAGGAGAGGGCCAGGGAAGCATACATTAAAAAACGTTGTAAAAATGTGAATGGGTATATGTAAAATGTTGGCCCCAAATAACAAAAGAGTTGAAAAAATAAATAAACACAGCATAAAAGGTCAAAAAGAAAAAAATATATAACTATATTCTGGACTGTGTGATGTTCAGTGTGGCATTTATAAAGAGACTGTGAGATGAATAATGTCTCTCACTTTTTGTTGCTACGTTTGTGTGTACACATTTTGTGTCTTAGCAATGCTGCAATACTTTTACACGTTAAAGTTAGTTCTGGTTGTTAATTATTTATGATTGACTCGTAAATTATTCATGAGAGTTCCACCCGCCTCCCCTCTGATCTCTCTGTCCTGGAGACTATAGTGGTAACTGATAGTTTACACATACCAAGAACATTTGTGTCCACAGTGTATATATGGGGACTCAGCAGACATCGTTGGTGTACTTGGTGGAAGAATTTCACAGGGAATGATATGGGGCTCCCTGTCCCCCCCTGGGAGTGTTTTTTTATAATCACCATATTATCCAGTCTTTAATTAGGAGTGATACTCTTCTTACAACCATCTCTTGCCATTTCCAAGGACAGGCCAGCCTGGGAGAGCTGGATTTGGTTGTCTTGTTTTATTGACGGGAAACAAATTTGACTTTAGGCTTCTTGGCTGTTACAAAGGATTCAGTCTATGACCATTCAGTGCAAGAATGTCTGTGCTGGCAATTTGCCAGTGAGTATTCCATAACTTTCCTAGATTTCAAGCAATGACACAAATGAGACAGGCAACATTAGCCCCCTTTTCTGACAGATGAAAAATCTGCAATTTTGAACATGGGCTTTGAACATAACATCCTTCTCACTCATTATGTGATATGTGTCAATTGCCTTTTTTTTTGCGTGCTAAAAGCAACTATGTCATCACGTTAGGACCAGCTCCTGGCTTCCTGAAAGCAGTTCCAATGAGTTCCACATGCAACTTATACTGTTGCGTGTCTAAGAATACGTTTCGCTGACATCTCTGACTGGAGTGGACAGTCGTAAAGTGGTGCTGATGTACCCATCACACAGAGAGTTCGATGTTGTTACAGTGACATCAACATGATCACAGTTCACTGCGTGGAATGTTTTCTCTGGCTAACAGCTGTTGTCATCCAACCTAAACAAATCTCTGTATATAACTACTCAATACCATACCATACTATACCATTTAAACCATACCATACTATACTACAGTATATATATATATATATATATATATATATATATATATATATATATATATATATATATATATATATATAATAAAATACTATACTATATATCATTTAAACTATACTATACCATACTATTGTGTATATTACTACAAAATATTATACTATACAATATACCATTTAAACTATACTATGCTGCACTATACTAAAGTATATATACTATAAAATACCATAGTATAGTATAGTGTAGTATACAGGCTACCATTGAAACTATACTATAGTATATCATCACCATGTTATAAAGTACTATACTCCGTGCTTAACTATACTATACTACAGTATATAGCAGTGATGCAATCTATACTATACTATAAAATACTAATAGCCTCCTATTCTGAGTATAAAGGCTACATTACTGACTAAAATACATAATTCTGAAAGGTTGCCGATCGTCTGATTACCCAATTCGTATAAAACAGATTTTTCTCACTCACAAACATCATTTTATCTATCTCAGTTGTGATTGCACAAATCAAAGAGACAACCCTGGGCAACTAAAACGATCTGCGTTGCTACTGTAGATACCAAAAGTGGGTTTGTATGATGAATGCGATGTGAGGGAAATTACCTTTTCACATTTTTGGGGTTTTGAATACAGTACTTCCATTACAAGAACTGCGTCAGGGCTCTTTGGTTCTAATGTTAACTTCCCCTTTGGCTAATCAAACTGCTGTTAATAATTATGATGTTAATCTTTTAAGACTGTCCGCTAAGTGCATGATGTAAATGTCAAACCTAAATGGTTATACGCAAATACACTATAATCATACCATGGTAAGTAAATGGTTTGACTGAGAGCCATTATAGCTTCAAAGGACTCTGTAATGCGTGCAATCCCTTTTAGAACAATGTGGTTTTGCGCAGCTCTCACCAGCCTGCCCCGCTCGCTATTCTGTAACATCTTTTTCAGTAGAATATAGAAAAACACCAGCTCCTGTTTTAATGGACATTAGAAGCTTAAAACTGAATCAGTTTTCACTCTCTTGGTTTTTATAAACTCAACACACTAGAGGAAATTAATTGGGTGTGAACATGCATATACAATCTATATACGTGACATGCACATGCAGTGTGTCCATGATATTCTTCCCTGCAGCCTGCCTGTGTGTGCATGTGCTGGAATCTAGGCCATCCCGTGTGGCTTTGTGTCTGAGAGGCAGATCAGTCTATAGGAGGGGCGGCCGCGCATATGGGCGTGTTTGTGCGCGGACATGCGCACACAGGACTGTGTGTGTGTGTATAAGAAAGAGCGAGCATATACTGTATGAAGTGCTCGGGTGGTTTGGGGGTGTTTTCCACTGTGCTATACGCACTACGGCATAACAGGAAGAGGAGACACTCTCACTTAAACTGTACAAACACAGACGCGCACACACACATGCTCTGAAGCTCTCTCTTCCTCACTATCTTCCTTCCGAGAACTCGGAATCTCTCCATCTTACTCCGTCGCCCCCACTCCCCACCTCCTGACCAACACACACACACACACACACACACACACACACACACACACACACACCACTTTCTCTCCCACTCACAGTGCGAGACTAGGAAACAGCTGGAAAAGCAAATAGTCACAGGCAGGCCTCGGCCTGGCCCACTGGCTCTCACAAATGACTGGACCTTTACTTGGATGAATGCAGTCCTCACACTGGTTTTTCAGCTGCAGTCAAAAAAAAAAAAAGAAACGCACAAGGAACAGTGCAATTGCACAAACCTAAAGGAATGCTGCAGCAGTTGGCAAACACACCGTTTGATCCACTTTGCTAGTGTGCGTCAAGAAGGCTGGTGTGGCAGTGTCATCCCCGTGCCACAAGTCCCACAGGGGGGGCATTCTGGGCCGCTATGTCCACACGGGGGATCACACAGTCCAGGGAGGTTGCATGTCTCAGGAGCAACCAGGCCTTTCCTCTGTCCCCAATTAAAAGAAGAAAAAAAAGAAATGTGTATACACTCCTTGGCTCTGCCTCGTCCTCCAGCTCCCTGACAATGTCACCGCCGGCTTCCAACATCAATAAACTCGACCCCGTACTCACAACAAATTCGCTGCATTCTTTCCGATCAGACGTGGGGGAATTTGAGAGCTGAACAAAACTGGAAAGCGGAGTGAGTAAGTAAGTCGTGAAATATCATCCGCTGTGCCCAGACAACGCGCAGGACAGAACCTCACAAATACGGAGGCGCCAACACTGCAACCTGTCATTTCATATTTCTGACATTGCCGTCCCATAGGTCTCAAAGACCTGAAGGTGTTCGGAGCCTGTGCATCACCTGCTCAACACGAACCAGCAGTCTGCCCGCCCATGTGGCACACTGCCCCGTCTCAATCCTTACAAGCAACATGAAGGAAATTCTACTCCCAGAGACCGATGGTTCGACAACACTAAAAAACCTTTGACCACCAAGATCCCACTGACTCTGCAGTCCACTCTCCGGAACAAAACCATAAATCTAAAGATCCCCGCCACAGAATATATATAAAAAATGTCCTTGGCTTCACTTGACCTTTCATACGTCATTAATCTTCCCCTGTGCTTGTTTTGTACATATTTCCATTTCAGCGGGTTCGATGTTATTGTTATAATGCGGTCGGTCTCTTTGCATACCGCTCGCAGTTTGTTATTGTTTCTTTTCTTTGATTGTTCCATGATTCCCCCCCGTTCATCTGTTTATTGAATGCAAAACTCAGACTGCTGATGTAATCGTTATCTATGTCTGTCATTTCACTGGGGGACACAAAGTACATGTCTGACATTTCCAGAGGAAGTGAATCAGCGTCAAATGCATCACCTGTCTAGAAAACACACACACACACACACACACACACACACACACACACGCTCATTTTATTCATGCAACATCTGAGCAATTAAAATGTTTTGCTTTCGCATATAAAGGGAATTCTACGTTTCTTTCGCTTGAAGCCTTCGAATAAAATACAATAAAATCAGACTGAATACCAAACAATGTTTTGTTTCATATCCACTCGGCCGAGAGGGGGGGGGGGGGGTTTGATGGATTATTTCCACTCATTTCAGCTCTTCAGGAAGCGTTTAATGAGAAGTGTCTGGGCTGCAGAGAGAGGATACACACCCAGCTGTGTCACTCTGAGCCAGACTCAACGCAGTCCACTGCATGCAGCCGCGCCGCCATAAATCAGCTCTATCATAACACACCACCTGTGTATAACACGTGTCAGCCAGAATAGTTGCAGACAGCGTCCCGAGAACCGAAGAGGAAAGAAATAGAGGGAAGAAAAAATATGCTACTTTAATATAAGCACAGAGGTATTTATCAGTTAAATGCACTTGAAGTATGAATACTAAAAAGTAGGTTTTGCATTTTGTATTTCCTGCATTGGTTTGAAAATTCCCTTACTTGCCTTTAAAGCACGTTGTGGTCTTGCAAGAACCTACTTGTCTGACTAGTTTCTAATGTATGCGCCACGTGTGTTGGGCCGATTTAATTTTATCCACTTTTATTTCATTTTATTGTATTATTATCATTATTATAATTAATGGTTTGAATCACACTTGTTCACCAATTTCATTCATCACCGTGAGTCATCTGTAACGTGCTTTGATTTTCACTTAACTTCACAAAAGGTGCTTTGGTTTGAAAAGATTGATTTATCTGCAGAAAGAATTGTCCCGTGACAGATATGTTGTCACAGTACATGTGACATTATGGGATTTACACTTTTTTTTTTTTTTTACCATTGTGGGTTGTTTCAAATGACCTGGTTCTAAGTAGCCCAGTCAAAAGGTCAGACTTGGGGCCCCTCACAACAGGTCACATGATAAAAACCTGATGGGTCTTGAGATGACTCACGGGAGAGAAGAAGAAGAAGAAGAAGAAGAAGAAGAAAAACAGAAGAGACATACTCCTGTACATTTCTATTTTCCTTTTGGAAAAATATTTCATAAGTTTGCCTCAAACAGTTATAGGAAGTTTATGAATCTCTCTTTTTCGTTGGTGCAATTGCTAACAGCACATTCATTTGTGAAAGAGTCTGAAATAGACTGGGGGGAAGGATCGAGCGAGAGACTGCGTGAAAGAAGAGACAGAAGAGGGAGGGAGGGAGGGAGGGAGGGAGGGGCTGCACGCTGGACACAGGCGAGACAATAGACGGCCGCGTCATCGTTCGACAACCCTGATCAATGTCAAACTGTTGCACAACACCAGACCCCCTCGGCTTTTGTCCTCCCATCTTGCTTTAGTTTTTTCTTTTTCTTTTTGCTGCCCCTGCAGGCGTCCTCAGTTTCTCGCTCTGCTCGGTCCGCACGGCCAAACACATTCCTGAAGCAGCGACAACAGCTACAATGTGATGGTAAGTAAGGATAAAATGACGCAAAGGACATTTAAATGAACAACGGAATCGGCATTCGAACTCCTTCCAGTCGTCGACAGCGCGCCTCTCCTTGTTTTGATCCAGCGACAGCACATCTCACTTGAATCTCTCTCTTTTTTTTGGGGGGGGGGGGCTTTTTTAAATAAAGATTTAAAGAGAAATGACGATGCAGGGCCTCGCTCCCTCTGCCTCTGGCCTTGCTGTTTGCCTCCCTGCCGCCACCCCTCCCCTCTCCCTCCAGGGCCCCCGTGACCTCTGCCCTAGTGGGATTCATCGCAAGTGGCGGGGAGGAAGCGTCGAGTCACGGCTTCAAATGGATCCCTCCGTGTTTGGCAACACTGGAGATCCCCCTCCCACAACACACAGATAGGAGTTATTTGACTTCTGGAATTCTGCAGCGCCTTCTGCACGTCTCGATCTTCCCTCTCTATTAGCCACACAGCCACATGAATGTGTCCGTGCTTCATTTACGGTAGCGGCGTACTCCTCCAGCGTTGCCTCAAACCCAAAATGGAAACCCTCACACGAGAGGAGAGCCAGCGTGCGAAGGCCGTGTCCGCAGACGACACACTTTCTCACGAGCCCGAACGAGCTTCGGCAACTGCTGCTATAATATAAACTTCATATATAAAAGATGAGGACTGGCTTTTTATAACGCAGAGCGGAGGGAGCTGCCCACAGCAGGGTAGGAATTTTTTAGAGTGCATTTCTTGGCGCTCGTTGTGGATGTTTTGCGGCATTTTTTTTTGTCCCCGTTTGATTCAATTTCAGCGAACGATGAAATCATATACTCTCGCTCCATTCTTTCCGACCACAACCATTTTCTCTCCCTTCGTGTAGCCCACCGCACATCCCACCACTTGTTCCCCCACAGCTGCAAACTGGCAGCAGGTCTGGAGGAAGAGGAGGACGGTGCCCGTTCTCCCTCCGGCCCGTCCATCTTCAGCGTGCCATTGTTGGTTGTTTCATTTAAAAAAAAAAAAAAATTTTAACATCGAGGTTTAGGCTGGTTGGCATTTCCTTCCACACTGCGGGACGGCGTCGTCAACATTTTCTAAATCCTAATCCTGCACACTTCTTGTTTTCTCTCTGCACTGACGGAAAAGGCTCACCGTTTACTTTCACATTTCACACAGAGTTGTCGCATTTAAGCACTTATCCCTCTTCCTGTAAAAGTCCTCTGATATTTTATGACATTTCAAAGATTCCAAAAGGAAAATAGGAGGAAAATTGTCATTTTTTGCTTTTATCATAGGGCCTTAAAGTAAACACGTGATACCAAGCGTCACAAAACACCCACGTGCATAATTTAAAACATTCCCCCTTTAATGCACAGCTCTGTTTGCTAGCATGAACATTAGTCTATTCATGAGCAGACGCATGTGACACATCACAGCATCCTGAAAGCACATGCTAAGCCCCCCGGGGGTTAAAGGGACCGCACGGAGCATGTGACCGCACCATCATTCATGAGAGCAGAGAGGAAAGCAAGACAGAATTCATGAAGTTATGTTACCTATGTATTTGTTGGTCATTCAAAAATCTGTTAGTATTCATTCATATTATTAATACAGCTGGCATTCAACCGTATAGGAAACACGGATCGTGGTTCTTTTTATTCCGTCAAGTGACCCGAATGCAGATGTGTAATGGAACGGAAAATTAATTTAAATTCGATTTCACACCAATTACATGTTTCAAGGCATGTTTTGCATGTCGCATTAAAAAAAGGCCCTTATGGAATCTGAACATATATATATATATTTATAAAACTTATGACTACTGCTTTGTGTGATTCTGACCCAGTGGGGGTTTCTTCTGTGCGTAATCGTTTAAGCACTTTGTCAAACAAGCATGCCATTATCTGCTTCCTGCTTCTCTATAGAGAGAATTTGCTGCTTTGGTCTACATCATTGGAAATCTCTGGGATTAAAAATCCATGCAATTAATCAAATAATAATAAAAAGATCTCATTTTTACTGACGACTTCCCTCTTTTGTCTTCAACCTCTGTGTTTGTGTGAGCAGATGGCAGCTGCTATAAGCACTTGGAGGGATGAATGGTTATGTCTGTGTGGATGTGTGTGTGTGTGTGTGTGTGTGTGTGTGTGTCTGTTTGTGGCCATACATCGCTGGGATCCCCCTATAGGTTTCCTCGGCAGAGCTGACTTCCTCTCTCATTCTGGTCACATACCCCGGCAAAGTGCGAACGGTTTCTCAATGTTTTGTTCTCCCTCCAAGACAACAGGTGCAAATCTGCGCAAAGCTCAACTGCTTTCTACATTATAATGCAAAAACGTCTCCAGAGGTACAAGGAGCGCACGGGGGAGGAGGGGGGGAGGGTTTTTTTAAGAGGAAGGGACGACTCGAAATAATGTCGGTTTCCTCCCATTGGCAAATCTATACGGTGTGTAGGTTCTCTCTGAAGTCGAGTGAGGCTGTGCAGGATGTTTGTGCACATACGTATGTATTTATGCTTTGTGTGTGGCATGTGCTCGGATCTCATGTTCAGGGGAAGGAAAAAAACAGAGGAAGAGGATGAAGAAGAAGAAGAAGAAGAAGAAAAAACATAAACTGGCAACCCTGACCGTAATGCCTCGGAGCCAGAGTTATACATAGAAAATTACACACTGCTGTGCCAACCCCTCCTGACTCGAGGCCTGCAAAACCTGCACACACAAACACAGACACACTCTCACACAGATAGGCACGGTGTGCATGGTGTGTACAGTCACGCACACACACACACACACACACACACACACACACACCATACACCGTGCGCATACACGCACCAAAACAAGACGCTCGGACAAAATCGGCACAAGAGCGGCACTTTGCCTCGTATTTGCACGCCGAGATGTAAAGTTGCGCCGCCGCGGTGCAACCACCCAACTGGCGTGTGGCGAGAGACGACTCGGTTTTCATTTTTTAAACGTCCAGTTTGAAGAAACCTGGGAGGTAAAAGTAGGAGAAGCAGGTTTCGCCGGAGCTCTTCGGGCAAAGCAATAAGCTCCCTGACATGCACAACTTAAATCTTTCATGTGAGAGGGGAGCCGTTCGTGCGCGTGTGTGTGTGTGTGTGTGTGTTCGAGAGAGAGACAGTGAGGGCAGAATAAACCAAGCTTGGTCAATCTGTAAAATCGTCAAGTTATAGGTAGAAGCAATCTGGAAGTGAACTACAGCACGAGCCGTGGCATGTAAATGTTTGATGCGGACTAATTTAGCTCACATTTTCAACGTGTGGTCGGACAATTGGACTTCGAAGCGCCAGGCAGAGAGACAGAGACAGAGAGAGACAGAGAGAGAGAGAGAGGATAGACCGTTCTCTTGGCTCCCCAACCTGCCTTTGGTAAATGTTTGACTAAGAGCGTCCCTGCTCGCCGAGTTTGTTGCACGCTAGTGTGCAGAGGGGGCCTGAGGAGGGGGCAGAGACACTGTTGTCACTTAGAAATCGGCCGGCGGGCTCAGCACGCACAGCGAAAAAGCCTCAGACGAACTTTCCGCAGAGACTCCTACGTAAATTCTATCACCTGGCTGTGCACACACACACTCCTATTTACGGGGTTGTAATCACTCTCGGTGTGTCGATGTCTACCCTCCTGTGTGTACTTACTTAGCCACCTCGCTGCACACTTACTCTCCTATGTTGTTGACTGCTTACTTATGCACTTGATGTACTGGTCACTTACAGTATGTGAAGTACGGTCACATGGACCGACTATTTCGCGCGCTCACGGTGGAACGGCATTGTCATTAACAGCGGGGATTCGTGGGACTCCCAGGGCGAAGGCACTGCGACGTCACATTTCGATACAAGTGAACCCGGTGCTTCATATTCAAGTGCATCAACTGACTAGCCGCGGCATCTAATGAAGAGCAGGAGAATTCAACGACAGCATGCGAAGACAACGAAAAAGTCAAAGCACTCGAAAGGCAATCGATGGATTAATCGATTCCATTCAGTTGAATCACATTTGAATTTACTTTTTCTTATTCCTATAATCTTCTTATATGTATTTTGGATTATTCCGGCCTCCATACACATTTCTAATTTCAAAAAACTAAACTAAACAACTTGCAATGCATCGCTTTGCGACTCATAAGCAAGCAAACCTGTGACAAAGGCTCACACACACACCAAACTAAATCCAAACCCCAGATACACCAACGCTGCTCTCAGACATTTTCCCTGAACTTCTCCGTATCCCTGCAAGCGGGGCACGCAAATGTTGCCGCGAACATTTTCCAGAAAACTTCTCCGGCCAGCCCCCCTGGCAAACACGTCCGGGGGATGTCCGAGTGAGCCCCAGGGGGGAGAGTGCCGCAGAAGAATCCTCCGGGGAACTCACAGTGAGCAAGGGGGCTCGGACCCCCCCCCCGCGCCGCGCACTTCTTATGAGAGCGACCAAACTCCAGGAAATGTGCGGAACGCAGTTTCGAGGCCTCTTTTTCCACAGTTGTATTGTATTTCAGTTGGCAGACAGTGGAACATAGATCTAATATCTCAGAAGTCTGGTACCCTGGGTCACCGGAACCCGATATGAGGGCGCTGCCGACCCCAAAGAAATCGCATTAGTCTCATGACGAAGTCAGGAACCACTGACCTCTTATAATTTTGGCATTTTCTGACATTGCTCCGGGGGCTTTTAGTCGCCGCAGACTTGTGCGTGGACCTATTTACAAATCGTCTGTGGCCAAACAGTTCTGCGAGTGCTAAAATGAGAAGACATTAACGCTGCTCCTCTGTCGGCAAACCACTTAACCTCGCCTAACCTGCCATGGATTACGGCCCGGGACTTTCTAAACCAATCAGACAAGAGGATTGTCGGGAGGCGCACCGGCATTGCATCCCGCCAGATTAGAATTATTTGGAGATGCTGTGACCTGAATTACCACGGCTAGAATGTGTTTGGTAAAATTGTCGGAAATCCGTTGACCTTACAGGCGACGATGCTCTCACTCCATTCTGCAAGAAAGTGAGTCGCCTGGTGAAACACTGAACGGAACGGAGCCTTCGGCCACCAATAGGGGCCTGTACACCCCATAGATAATTGATTTACAAACCATTTTGAATTAAAAAAAAACAGTTGTTTCCCCTCGGTGTTTGAGTTTCACTTAAAGAGTGATTCATCTCTCTCAAACTAAGCCTGCGCTCACCATTTAGTCGGTCTCATACGGAAGAGTATTGGGGACAATAAAATGGAAAAGAAGAAGAAGTTGATTTCCCTTTTGCATTTCAAGAATGAGGTCAAAATGATGAGGGCAAAAAAAGGTGAAAAAATTAAAATCGAACAAAAGCAGCGAGGAGATTTGTTGAAAATAAATTAGAACCTTCCAAGTTGAAAAAAAACAAAACAAAATTTCCGGATTAAAGCCGAATAATATATCCAACTGCTAACGTTAGGTGCACATGAATGTGTAGATGGATTGGTTAAATTGCACATGTAATTGTACTACTTTAGCGATCCTTTATTTTACCAGGAAGGTCCCACTGAGACGCAGTACCTCTTCTTCCAAGAGGATCTGAAGTAAAAAGGGAATTCTCTTTAAGCGCATCAAGTACAGGGTGGTGATCGGCGCTAGGTCTCTGAAGAGATTGTGCCGAAAAGGCAGAAAAAACCTCACAAACTTGGAAAGATGAGACGCTGGCAGCTCGCGCGGAGGACGGTCGCTCCTCTTACTGGATTTGACGGAGCAGAGGAGTTGACTTCGTTCCCGACATTTCAACTTCATGCTCAAAATGCAAAAGTAAAAAAACAACAACTTCCATCTCGGATTTGTTTCCCTCACGTGCGGCCCTACCACCCTTCCGTAGTCTTTCGGCAACATTGTTGGCAGCTGTTTTCTCAAAACAACATATCGCCTGAGTCAATCTTGCTTCGCGTGGTATATCTGTTAATAAATGCACTGCGTATTTCTGAAGGAATGTGACACGACTTCATTAAACTTGCTAATTTAAGGCACACATACATGTTTGCTTGCCTTAGATGGCTTTACTTGTGTCTCAGTATTATTAGTCTGACAGTCTTGCCATTTCCTCCACACACACACGCACACACACACACGCACACACAGAGAGAGAAAGAGAAAGAGAGAGTCTTTGCTTACAGTATGAGCCTGTCTGTGGGAGTTCTCCTCGGTACAGTATGCAGTCTGTGGGTTTTATCAGAGGCGTCCCACCTCGAGGGAGTCTGGGAGAGAAAAAACACGGCTTCAGACAGATTTAGAGCTCTTTCTGCTCCCCAGGAATGAATGAGCAGTGTTTGTGTTGTGTGGTGTTTGAATGGTGCTCTTTTTTTTTCTCTCCTTTTTTTCTGGGAGCGAGCCTCCCCATTGGTAAGTGGCTCCTCGAGTGTGAGGATGCATAATGACGGCGTTGGATGAAAAAAAAAAGAAAAAGGCTTGCGTCGGTGAAATGCCAACACACGGACCTGACAAAACATTTTTTTGCGGGAAAAGACCCTGAGTTGCATAATCTTTTTTTATGATAATCAATCAAGAGTAGTGACCCCCCCGACGAAGAAGGCACCTCATCCCATGAACAACGTACCTGTGGTATCTCTGCAGGACACTTTCAGTGGAGTAAGAGAAATGAAAAAATAAACGCCTCACTGAAGCGAATTTGAAAACACACACACACACACACACACACACACACACAGAGTTAGATTCAAGTATGTCCTTGGCCCCGAGTGAGCTTCTTTTTCCATAACTTTTTTTGTTTCCTGGGTTTTTTGGTTTTTTTTTAGCACCAAATCTAATTTAATGCTGAGTGAACAGGACACAATAGGAATGGGGGCCACATTTCCCAAATCAATATATAGTACATTATATATATATATATACATATATATATAGACGGTATATATGCGGTGTATATGTGGATGGAGGTAGCAGCCATGTGTACTGCAGCTGTCTGTGTTACAGAACAGTATGTCTTCTTAAAATATAGTCCAGGGCCCAGAGAAAGGTCGCAGGCCTGTTTCTGGTATGTGACTCCGATTCAGTTCAGCTAGGCAGGCCGAGATGGACCACAATCTAAAGCAGGTAGCTCATAAAAACCTCACCCTGTGCGGGTTATTTATCCTTTTTTAACACATGGTTAGAATTAAATATGCTTATTCACTGAACAGCACAAGTGTAGGCTTTTTTAAAGATTAATTTGTTTTGGGATGATGTTATATGTGGACACAATTTGTGTGATAAGCTTCGTGAAACATGGCAGATTGCAAAGCCTTTGCCTAATTTTACAGTGTGATGACGAATGGTTCTATTTATACTTTTACTTGATACAATATGGTCTTACATTATGTTCATGATCAATGCTCTTCATGTATTATACACATAAATGAGATGACATCTATTAAAATGACTGTACATATGCTAGGAAATAGCACATTTAGACATTTATAAACTGAATTGATGAATTATTACAAATTGATTTTGGTTATTACATGCACAGTGCAATTCATAATTGATAGGAGAGTCACATTCACTCTGACATGTGTTGCAGGTAGATATACTAGAGTTTACTAGAATATACATATATTACTATATAGAATATAGCTATACTAGAATACACTATTATTTCTTTGTCACTTTATGTAGATGTTACCAAATCTAGAGAGGATCGATGGCTGTGAAAAAAATGTTTTAACCAAGAGCAGGAACAGTTCTGGAAAAGGTCCAGAGGAACATTTGCGGTCATTTGTTTCCTCACATACGGCCCCTCCGCTCTGCATGTCTGAAAGCAGCTTTGGTGTCTTCTGCACGTGTGCCATTGTTGTCAATTTGCACGTGTGCGATGAGACACACAATGCCGCGGTGGAGATCATGTTTGCCGTTTCCTCCCTTCGGTCACGCCCCCACGAACAACAATGGGCTGTGCAGTGATCACAGTGCGACTTTGCATGCCACAGGCGTTTACAAAAGAAGATGGCTGTTAAACAATGGATACACTTTTTCGAAGCGTCACAATTGCTCCACAATTGTTCTAATGTACTGCTACAAATTTGTGGCATCAGTTCCAAAGCTCTCCAACATAAAATTTAAAAAAAAAAGGCTCCATGCTACATGGGCCCAAGAAAAACTTTGAGGCCCGAGAAACCCTTTCAGCCTATGAGCCCACAATGAACAGCTTAAGAGGGAATGTGGCGCCTGCTTGGAATATGGTATCCAACTTCTGTATTTCATTCATGCTTGCGGTGGGGGGGGGGGAGGAAAAAAAAGTGTGAAATGCAGGGAAATGTGGTGCACTATTATGTGATAATTACCCCTGATGGATTTATAGCACAAGTACACGTGTTTGCCGAGAATAAAACAGAGGGCGACCTGCAAGCAGCAGTTGCTGACTTTATTTTTAAGTCAGGAGCCGTTCGATTCAGACACTGAGGGTCCGATGGTAACTGCTGATGTGACAGGGGGGGGGGTTCATTTTCGGGCCCTCGACCACTCCTCACAAAGACAAGCGTCAGTGTGGGTTAATGATGATCCCGTTCAAAGCGCCGCCGCAGCCTTTCATTCTGTACATTGCTTACCGCACAGGAGGCAAATACACGAGACAGCTGCAACAAAAGAGGTCAGAGGTGCCGGACGTCGGCGTGACAGCGGGCACTCGGGCAGCAACCGCGGTCAGCGCTGAGTCAAATGGATCACAGGGATGAAGGTTCATTTGTTGTTGTCACACTTTCAGGGTGACTCCTTGAATAAAAAAATATATTCATATCCTTGATATCCCAGATGCTGTTCTGCCGTACGTTGCAATTTTTTTGAATGTTTTCAGTAACAGACCAAAATGTTCCTGTGTCTGACCTTGACTGAAGGTCAGACAGATCTGACAGCCTTTAGCCAACTTACACTCTTGAGCAACACCTACCTTTGACGGCTCAAGATAACGGCTAACGAAATGACCTCGATAGAAGAGGCTTGAAAAATAACTAGGACAAAATCCGAGGTCATGACCTCCTCTCGACCACGTCCACGACGGTCGCATGCTGCGACTTCCACCCGTCACCTGACTGTTTTCCTTCGCTTTACGTTGCAGCTGCAGGAGTCAGACGGGGATGAGCTGCGCGAGGAGGGGATGGAGGGGAGTGACTAGATCACATGTGACAGAAATGCAGCGAGGGAACTTTGCATGCCAGCCAGCCGTGAGGGAGAGGAACACGGGGGAGAGATGGAAGGGACAAAGAACGCAGGACATCTGGGAAAACACTGCGGGAAAAGGCCAGTCGCAGCCTGGGGGAGCTGAGGACAAAATGGAGGAGGGGGCACTGTAGTCTTCTCACATAGGCTCATGTATAGCCGCCAAGGAAAGCACCAGAATAATATGAGATGAGGGAACGTATAAGAAAAGATAGAGAGGGACGTGACCAGCAAATCATGACATGTGGGTCGCCATGGGACGACGTCCCACCCACTGAAATAAGAGAGAGTGGGAGAGGTGTCAAAATTAGATCGGGAGGGATTAGACAGTACAGTGAGATCAGAGGTGAGATGGGGGCGGGGGTCCAAAGGCGCTAAGCTCAGCTGTGCGTGCTACACAAACGCTATCGCTGCCCTCCTGCCAGGCTCATGTCCGCTTTGCGAGAGCCGATCAGAGCAAGAGAGGCCACCGTGCAACGGCCGAGGGGGGTCCATGTTGGCGACGAGGCCTCGCCATAGGGGTCGCAGAGGCCCTGTGTTTGCGAAGTGCTCGTGCGGATTCACGCAGCAGGCGAAGGAAAGATGTGCCAGCTGTGGCATCCGGGCAGAACATGCAGGAGGCAGGACCTGGCGATTGTTTTCGATAAAAAGTCACTCGGGACATTCTCCGGAATTCGTACTTTGGCGGCTGGCAGGAAAAGTTGCCGGACAAGTGTCCAGGGACACGTGCGGGCGAAATGTGCGGACGTCAGTGCCTGGTTTGAAAGCAGCTCAGGAGTCGGCACGGAGGAGCGCATGTGCAGCCTGTGGCCAAGCTGACGTAAGAAACTGGAGGGTGCAGAGACCCCGGTGTCTTTGGGGATGCGGAGAGTGAAACACTCGCTTAGGCCACTGCCCTAATGGGACACTTCCGCGCTTCATGCTCGCCCAGTGCGACACATGAGACGCCGCCCAATGGAGACATTAGCACCAAAACATTTATACCGAAACTTAAACCCCGCGCTCAGTGGAAGAGTCCCGTTGTTTGACCCCTGGCCCTCGGATAGTCTGTGCACACCGCTGACACTAATACTTGGCAGTAATGGCACATTTTTTTTCCATTCACCAGTTCGCATTGAAGCCAAGCTTTTGGGAACACCGTAGGCTGAGGAAAGACTGGAGGGGTAAATAAAACAAGCGAAAGCGAAGGTTTCCAATACAGTGTGTGTGTGTGTGTGTGTGTGCGCGCGCGCGTCCAGTTTTCGTCGTCTCTTAAATAAATCCTTCAGCAATAACAAACTTGCTCAGCAGTTAACTCGGGAATCACTGCCTGTCAATCTCCTCCGCTCGAAACCAAAGCAGGAAAATCACAGCGAGACATTTCTGGCAAAGGCAGGTTCAGTGGAAGGTTAAAGCTACTGTTCTCTTGTCAACTGCGGGGAAAGTAATTGCACAATTTCCACCCGGCGGGCTTTATAACATTTTTTTTCTGCTTTTAATAATGATTTTTTTTTTCTTTAAAGAATAAATCGGCACATAAGCTCTCAGTCAGACCCACCCCCTCGCTTCTACGTGGACGTGGTTGCTGAAGAGGCCTAGTCCTGTTTAGTTAAACCTGACAATTGTCAATCTTAAAGGAGGCTCTACTTGTCTGTAACATCATGATGAATGTAATAACCAAGAAGAGAATATCCTGATTCACCCAAAGCTTTTAACGAGCTTTTAAAGAACCCGTTAACCGTTGTCAAATCTTATCAGACGCGTGTGATGGCTAAGATCAGTTCGCTTATGTTTCTTTTCTCCTTTTTTCTTCTTTCAGAGTAATTGTCTCAAGCCATAATGCTCAGACGGGTGCTATTATCTCAATGTTCCCGTCTATGATTTTAAAAAAAATGACTGCCGTGTCTCTTTTTTCCAAGCGTACACTTGATGACTGTCATGAACCAAACTTTTTACTTCTTTAAAGTAAAAACTACTTTGATATTTTAAACCAGATAAAAAGCCTACATTTCATTTCACATGTCTTTGATTGCACCATTAGTTTGTTGTGACATTAGATTTCAAACAATATTAAATTCCAATATTGTAAATAACCTATTATGTGTCTCAGTTTCATTATGTTCTGATGCTGCTGTTTTGTTTTGTTTTATTTGCTGGTGTAGTAAATTTCATTAAAATTTGGACGTGAAAGGAACGCGCTCTCTCATCCAATCTACATTATTTTGGTGTTCATCATATTTCTAGATGTTAATAAAGTATTGTTTTCTGGCTGAATCAGATCAGTTTTTAAGTCTTTCCTTTTTTTTTTTAAATCATACACTCGAGTTCGGTTCACTGACGAAAACAAGTCAACAGAATCTTAAACTGGACCAAAGGTAAATCCACTGACTCCCTGACCGGTGGTTTGTTTGAACTGTGACCTTGTCTGGCTCCAGAAACCTTTTATAGCGGCGACCCTGAGCCAATGTACATAGACGGGTCACGGCAGCAGAAAGTCAAACACTTGCAGTATAGATTGAAGACTTTTAGAAAAATGATTCTACAGCGTACACGTGAAACAAAGTGGCACGTGAAAAAATAAGCAAACAAATGGCACCGAATTCTACACAAAACAATAGCTGTGGAGTTTATTGACAAAGCATGAGAAATGTGAAATCAATAGTTAACTCCGCTCTGTGTCCTCATGGTTTGTTTGCACCTGTATCTGTCACAGACTGTTTTTAAACACACAATCCACTTAAACCTCCAATTATAGGCGATGGTTGAGATTATCAGGAAAATAGGATTTAGGCCAAATTCCACAGACTGTGATTATAGGCTGGGACGGGCAGGGGGGGGGGGGGGTTAGCAGAGACCCATCTACCCCGTGTGTCCTTATGTGTGACTGTACAGCACGCAATTATGTTTATCTACATGGCATAGTCACACTTCACCTCTTAATTAGTTTTCACTTACAAGTTTCTAAACATCTCTTCTGTCCAAAACCACATTATTTTATCAGGAGGTGAATATGATTTGCCGTTGCATTGCATTTTGCGAAAAAGCATAAATCACATAGCATAGGCAGGCTGAAAACAAATTGTCATTCAATATTAATTTCTTCCTGCGTGGTTGACCTACTTCCAGCAGCATATGGTGTATAGGTTGCGTCAGTGATGACATTCTGTGTGGAGTCAAACAGCCAGATTGATTTCTGTCACATTCCGACATCCAGCACATTGATTAATCAACAATCCTTCATAGCTGGTGTGTGTGTGTGTGTGTGTGTGTGTGTGTGTGTGTGTGTGTCTGATCTATAATGGGACTAAAGGAGCAGCAGGCCAAGTGGAAGTGGTCTCCTCACGTGTCGGGGATTGCGATGTCCGAGCGGTGGGTGTGTGTGCATTAAGCTGTTGGTATAGACTAAGCCGTAGCGTGTCCTCACAGCACCTCCCGTGTGGGCCACGCAGGCTTTACGGCTGCACGGACAGAGCGACTGAGCCCCCTCGACTGGGATGCGGTCAAAGTTCAGGGTCGACCCCCGCTATAAAAAAGGTTTCTAGAACCGGACCAGGGCACAGGTCGAGTCAGTGGATTTACCTTTGGTGCACCAAACTACCTTTAGGATGTCATTGAGTGTCCCAAAAGGTGGCCATAAATAAAATTTATTATTATCTTTGGTGATTTCAAAAAAAACAACAGCTCCTATCACAGCCAAGAGACTCAAAGCTTATCTGAATGGGCCGGATGATGTTTTGATTACTTTATTGACATCTAGTCAACAGTTCAGTTGATTGTGGTTTATTTTGGATTATCAAGAAATGGACAACAGCAAAAAAACAACAACAACACCTCAATCCGATCAAGGAAGGATGTGGTATGAATAAAAGACGTGCAAGTCAGTGTGTTAAGCACAGTGCAACATTGTGAGAGTAAATACACAGTTTAAGTATAGATAGATAGATATAAAACATATATATTATTATAGATAGATGGACAGACATATAGCTGGATAGATAGATAGATAGATGAAGTATATATATATATATATATATATATAGCATATATTATTATCGATCGATAGATCGATAGATGGATATAAAACATATATATTAGTATCGATAGATCGATAGATGGATATAAAACATATATATTATTATCGATCGATAGACAGACAGACAGACAGATATAGATAGGTCCTCTGCTGCCCCCATGTGGCATGATTTGGCTAGTAAAACTCAGCAAGAAGACAACAGAGCCACAGCTAACGTCACATTCACAGGCCATTTGAAGAAACGCGTGTCGACGAAATCAAACTGCTCCTTCTCTATGACGTGAGAGCCCGCGAGCTGCAGTCGTGTCACAGGCGCTCGCCAACGAGAAAGAGAGAGGGCGGCGACACATTTCACGTATCTGCTTCCACACCTCATCCTGTTTTGTACACCGGCGCCTCTGTCAACCGCCCCAGTAGCGACACGCACCTTGACTGGCATCGTGCGGTTCGCCCGGAAGTTAGCTCGCGTGACTCCGAAGCCACCGGCCACCGATAAGATCACATCAACCGGCTTGTTTCACAGTCTGTTCGTCGTGTCTACCACAGTACAATACTAAAGCGCACCGTGACAAGATTTGAATAGCGTGAAAGTGATCACGGCCGTACCATCTGGTCCCATGGTGTAATGGTTAGCACTCTGGACTTTGAATCCAGCGATCCGAGTTCAAATCTCGGTGGGACCTCATCCTTTTCTTCTCACGACCGTCGCCTACAGGGACAGCACACCTCTTACTAGTAGACACAGGGTGTTTTGTGAAAGATAAAATATCATATTCGAAGACTATGTGATAATCGCAGACTACGAAAGACATGTGGGACATAAGCTGGGCTTCCTCGTCTTTCCCTTGTTTTTTGGGGATTTCCTCACCAGACACTTTATTGTAAAAGGCCATGCCTCATCTCTCTGGCCCCTTAGACTGTCTACAGTGTTCCACATATTCATCTAGAACAAAACTATAATCTGAATTCTCCAGCACGTCGAGGTGAAAGCTAATTTCACTCATTAACATGCTGCCATAAAATATTTGTATTTTGCTTTTAGATCAACACCTTTTTTTGTGCAAAAATCTATCTGCACCCTACCTGGCAAGAAAAAAAAAAGAAGACAACATTTCGCTGTCAAATGAAGCGTGAAAGTAGGAAGTATGTAGAGAAGCAGAGGAAATACTCAAAAGTTGCAATCACCCTCCAAAGTCCAGTACCCCGAGGTGAATCTGCGACAAAGTCTCTTCTCACAAGCTCACAGATTAAATGATGTCACTATAACATAAAACGCACAATGAATACCACAAGTCTGTGTCCAAACAACTTTATTTCCACACATAAATAGCAGTGCCATAATATAGTCAAATGCTGGAATTGAACATTTCTTTCAACACTTCATTGGAATGATTTTATATTATTATTCTGTTTTATTTTTGTCAAATGTATTTGCGAATATGTCCGTGACTGCTCTTTTCTTTACTGGGCAGCATCGGCAGGAGTGTAGACGGCTTTTTACACATAGCCGTTGCATACTCAGCGTTTTTTTCTTACCACACTTATGGTAAATTACCCATCAGCACACCCTGCTGTATCCTCCCCGGGAAATTTGTATCAATGTTGTGCATGGATGCATTGTTCAATGACATCAGAATATATGTGCTCACGAACGTGATTGAAATAGTGCTGGTTCTGCAGAACTAGCACAATACACGTGCAACGCAAAACCTATTAAATTAGTGAAGTGGCTGTAAATCATAGTTGTGCATTTGCAGAAAAAAACAACCCATTTTGCTTCGTGTGTTTTATTAACAATTATACAAACTATTAGAAACAGTAAAACAGCCACAACAGTTATAATATAGAACTTTGTAAAGCAACAGGTACATTATCATGACGAAGACATGACAAATCCTTGACATTGTCTCCTTCCTATATGTTGACTTCAGTGCAGCGAACAAAACATAGAAAAATAAAATAAAAAATGAAGAGAAAAATGTTTTTAGAGAAACATTTTCAGTATATTAAAGCAAATCCGTTGTCTGTTGTTATATTACGATAAATGTAACTTAGAAAAACTGAAGTGAACGTGTCACAAATTCTATTTAAATTGGAGGCATTTTGTGTAAAGCACAAGTGCACACAGAAGCTCGCATGCTCAGTTCCACACACGACGTCAAGTTCGGCTTAAGAGTCAAACCATTAATGTAAGAAACACAATCTAGGAAGTAAACCAGGCTTAGATTTTACTACTTCACCTGCATGTTTGGTGCATTGGAAAAAATGTCACTGATACTCAAGGCTATGTGCACAAAGCATTCAAATTTAGGAGCCCTTTCAACACAGACCATTTCACGTTCTGTATATCGGCCGTGAATAGACAGACGCACACTGAGGATTCCTCGAAGCAACCATGGCGGTCGTAAAGTTCTACAGTGATGACGTGTCGCTGAACATTTCCCTTCTGTCCGGCGTCCGGAAACTGAACGTTTACGTGCGACAACAAAAGAATATGGAAAATGAATTTTTCAATGTGAGCGCTTTACAGTGACAAAGAACAACGGTCACAGCAAAAAAGAAAAGGTTGAACGTTTTCAGGTTGGCCAGGAAACGGTCAGAGAGATGTTGCGATGCCTTCATTTTAAGCTTTGATTTACCCAAAAAACATAAAGCGCCATGAAAGCCCCCAAAACTACTTTGGATAATTTTCACGGAATACCGAGGGGGAGGAAAGATTCTCCCTTTTGTCCCTAGTTTGTTTCAGAAAATAAACTTCGATCCGACTTTTTACATATCACACTCAAAGCCCCGACGTCACCTGTATAATTGTATCTCTGTTTCTATATAGGTGACAGTTAAATTTAAAACCTTAACCCGGCCGCAGGACAACAGTTACTCCTGCTCTGCTCAAGTAGCTACCTTGAGCATTAATGATATAGCTGCTGTCTAATCTTGTTATATGGAACATCTCGCTGAACTAACTGAATATCTTTTAATTGCAGAGCTATGGTTACGTCACCAAATAGATGGGGATAGGGTTTTAAAATGACCCAATCATCCACCGCCTCCAACTGAACGGCCCCATGAAGCCTAACACGTAGGAGTCCTACTACATGTACTTCTCCGTCTCCCCCAAGTCAAGGGCAAAGCTCTCCCCTCACTCACTTCTTACTGAGGACAAGGTTTCAAAACATTGGGCCAGCAGTCACACTTCTGATAAACGCTTCGCCGGCTTTGGGAGCATTTTTTCCTGCGGTATGTTGACAGGCTTCGGTAAACACCTCTGCTCAAAAAGGCCTTGGCCCTTGCTCAAGTGAAGGACGATCAGTGGGTCTTGTTCCTCCCGTTATTATCTAAGGCTCTCGCGGAGCAACCTCCAGGATCCTAATCAGCCATGCCACAAGAGCGGCCGGACAACTGAAACGACGGTTCTCGGCAGCCTTCAACAGGTGTAGACCCCCGCAACCGGCTGCCTGTACCCTCTGATATTTGCATCTCAGGCAAAGTGCATATTTTTGGTTTGGATCCCACCACACGTATTTTAAGATTCTTGCAGCAAGGACAAAACGTCCATGTCAGATCGCCTCCCTACAGGGGTAGGGGCCCTCGGGCTTGGTGCTGGGGTCCCATCTCCCTGCAACATACACCCCCTTCTCTTGTCCGATTGTTCGCTCTGATGGCTTTCCGACGTCACTGCTGCACAGGCAGCGCCCAACGATGCCCGTCCTTTCCCGCCTCGCGTTCCCTCCAACCACCCGTCCGCCTCCGCTGGCTACTCACGGCCGGCCCGCATCAAACTCCGAGCACTTACGCTTGCCTGCAGAGAGACAATTGCGTCTGCGCCCATCCTCCGGAACTCAATCATACGGGCTTACGCTCCTTTGAGGCCCCTCGGTTCCGCCGAGGAGTGGGGTCTGTAACGGTGGAACCAGCTGCCAAATGCTGTCAGAGCAGCGCTCCGCGTCCCCCTCTATTCAAGAATCTCTTGATGACTCACCTCTTCTGAAAGTATCTCCTCTCCTAACAGGTCTAACAACCTGAGCCTAACAAGCCTCACACTTTCTCACACTTGCATCTCCTTGCCTCATCTCCTCGCGCTTGGTTTTATTGAACAGATTCAGTATTTAGTGTTATCCCACTGTAGTAAGTCGGGCTCTTTTGCCTAAGCTGCCGTGGTAACTTGGTTTTTCTGTTACACACTGTTTGTAGCAGAAAGTATTTCATGTCAGCAGAAAATATGGATCGGGAAACTAATACTGTGTTGCTTTCGTTGTGTTCCACCCAGTTCCCACAGGGATTCCCCCAGTGTGCTGTGGTTTTTTAATTCTCTGAAAAAAATTGCTGAAATAGGGGTTCGCTGGCTTTCCACTGACCAAAGATGATGATGATTATCTTTCTTGGATAGCGGCCTGTGAAAGTGTGCGTGTGATAACGTCAGAGGGGGCCATGACATTCATTGGTCACGGTGGCGTATGGGTGAAGCCTTCAGAGGCTTCATAAGGCAACGGAATTTCACATGCATAAAGACGGCAGGATTCTCCATTCTGTTATAAAAAAAAAAAAACTAGCAGAAAAAAGGAATTTACTGTAAATACATAAATTGACTTAAATCCAGCAACAGACCACATTATTATACTAGGATTATAGAAGGACACCATGATATAAATGGATTCATTCATCAGTTCTCGCAAGTCCAAAAACTGGAGACTGTAAAAATGTGTGTATGTGTGTGTTAACACCACAAGTGCTCTTCAGAAATTTTGTCCAGACATACACCCACCGATCTGCTAACCTTTATTTTGAAAATAAAACCCGCAAGCCTCTCTTGTTTCCTGCGACGTCAGTCTTCCGGCGCCACCCCCGCGCGTTGCCCCCGATGTCAGATGTCGGTGGTCTCCAGGTTGTTGAGCATGTCCACCTCCCCGTTGCTGCAAGTGTTGGCGTTCTTCCTCTGCCCGTTGGCTTTCGGCTGCACCTCGGACAGGGAGAAGCTGTTGTCCGTCTGCTGCGAGGGCGCGGCGGCAGGCTGCTCCAGGTTGATGGTGGCGCGGCTCGTTTCCGTGATGGAGGAGTTGGTGTGGTAGTTGAAGTGGTTGTTGGAAGTGGGCGCGTCTCCCCAGCCGGCTTTGCCCCAGGCGAACCTCCGCTGAGCCCACTTCCTCCGCAGCGCTCCCTGGGCCTGGACGCCAACAATGACGGTCAAGAGGGCATTGAATGAAACGACGGACGTTTTAAATCTCTTCGGCAAAAAACATCAGATATGCTATATCAATAACACAACGTATTACATCATCTGGATCGAAACAACAGATGGACCTGAAGTCAATGTTATTTTCTTGTCTTTGAAACGCGCAATATGATAGTTGCAATACGACCATGGTGCCAACGTACCTCCGCATTGCAGAAACAGAATATAATTGCCACCAGGAGTCCCTGCAAAGAAATGAGAAATAGATTCAATATGAATGCAGAAACAGAAGTCAGTAAGATTATCTGAAATCAAAAAAATGTATAAATGAATTAGCTAAATCTATCCAGGTTTATCGAAAAAAACTTGAGCCGTGGACGTGGAGTGTCCGTTTCCTCTCTTGCTCCAGTCAAATTGAAACTGACCATCGCAGGAATCTGCTCTATGTCCAATTTTCCAAAGGCCAAACAAAGTTGCTCTACAGTTTGATGTTGTTGCTTAATGAAAATGGTACTGCTATTGAATATTTAAAAAAAGGCCTTAATGCCAAACACCAGCTGTAGAACAGAAAAAGTAAATCCTTGTAGGACATCAGTGGCTGTATGGTTTATTGAACCATATAAGATTTCACATTCGTGGTTTGAATGGGTCTCTGTGTACTTTGTACACAACTCTAATGTGTAGTTGTATTATCATGACTGAACCTGGAAGTGGCTGAAGATATTTATAAAGAATTCATAGATGGCACAGTTGATGCGTCCCTCTGGCATCCGGGGGTACAGGATGTACTGGACTCCCAGCAGCGGGATGAGGATGAGGGTGGCTCTGACCGCCTTCATGTAGGCTGTGGACTCAGCGCAGTGGGTCTCCTTCAGCTTGGTGATCAGAACTCGGATGATGTTGAGGAGGAACAAAAAGTTCACCTGGACAGATCGAAGGTGGAGCGGGCAGCCCGGTGGAACGTGCGGATAAAAGAGACAGAGAGAGAAACCGGTTGATATCACCGATGTATCTGACTTGATTTAACTCGAAGGGGAACGCACGTCTTTTTAAGAATTTTTTTTTATGAACGAATTACAAAGACTTGACAAATGGTGGCACTTTAACAACACATTCAAATATGGACGTTCTCCATTCCTGTTACCATAACGCATAATGTGTAAATGGAAAGAGCAATGAGAGTCTCATTTTGATGAGTTTTTATATACGTTGCGACTTTGACAACTTGAACATCAATATAACATATTAAGCACAATTTTGACAAATATCTTTTTGAAGGCTGCTCACCAGTATTTGCACCGAAAAATTATTCGATACTACAATAGTTACAAAAATCAAATACATGCACCACAATTGAAAGTGGAAAGTATCTTCGAATCTGAGTGGCAAGATATTAATGATTCTCTTTCGTAATTTTGTTTCTGATGAAAACCTGGCAATAAATTGAAACTTACAGCATCATTTATTGTTTTGGGGCGTGTCAGTGCGAGTATCTAAAATATTACATTACAACTCGTGATATATGGATATTGTCTGCATGTGAATACGGTATGGGTCGCCAAGGCCAAATACCCCCAAAATATTTTATCTCAAAATCTCATGAACCAATGGTCGTATCGAGATAGGACCTGTGCCGTTGGAAGGCTTGTTGAAAGGCTTTTTGGGTACCTCACATCAGATTTGACCCATTATCGTCACATTTTCCATCAAAAATCTATTCAAATGAAAGGTCAAGGTCCCAGTAGCAATATTCGTGAAAATATTTTGAATGACTATAACTTGGGAAATTGCGTCCAGAGTTTTATGGAATTTTTCTCTTAATGATCCTCAATCAATAATGATGTCATGAATAATTATGCAATATTTTGCGGAATGTCATGTGCAACGTTACGTGAACGGGGGTGAGGTCTACCATCTCGGATTGCTTTGTTTTATTTGGAAAAGCAGTTTTTGAACGTCAATTTTATCCAAACACAAAGAATCTGCATCTGACAATGTATAGTTATTTATGTAACGCAAGGACACACACAGAAAATAATATATACTGTACGTTAACTACTCACAAACAGCGCGGCCTGAATGGGCCCATGGATGATGTAGAGCAGCTGAGTGTGTGAGCTGATCCAACACCTGAGACGAACACAAAGAGCAGGAAGTCAAATTCCAGGCCAATGCACGTGAGTATCTTCACGCACAGTGAGACGAAAAGGTCGGAGGCTTCGGTGGGAAGCCTGAATCATCCGTCATTGGCACTAGACCCTGTGAAGGGCTCGCAGAAATTCCCCTTGATGGGGCAAATCGATATCTCTCAACACCCTCTCAGGCTGAGAGGGAGCAAACAAGGTCAAAGAAGGTCACAGGAGGAAAAAACCCTTGTCTGTGGTTATTTCGCCGAAGGCCATACTGGCAACATCTGTGTGGATAATTATCTCCGTAGCTGCATCTTACTTGTCATTGAAGTAGAGCCCACGAGCCACAGCATACGTTACGGCGGGAACAATGGGAAAACCTGAAGGATGAAGAGCAGAAATACCAGAATGACATCAATTCCCAATCTCTCCAGTCGCCTCTCGCCGCATCACAATGTGATTAAACACGACGGCGGATCCTAAACAGTCGTGAAAGGAACGGGTCGACATGTCCGGACGTATGCTTACTCGCCCTCATCGGTAAGCATCTGTGCATTCGCTGTGAAACTGGAACCAGCAGAGAGGGGTAATGCGGAGCAGTTGGCCTGGCTCCGTCCGAAAGAACCAAAAGCCGCCTACCATCGGCTGATTAACAAGTTGTGTCCAGGGATTACGCGTTGTTGTTAATTATACTTTTGAATAACCTCACGTGGGGACACGTGCCATGCTCATTACAGGAGGGCTGGTAGCGCAAAGGTGTAATGAAAAGATCTGAGCCATCAAGAGACGTAAAAGAACCCATCTAGTGCATAAGAGCAGGCTGAAAGTGGCCGCACGGGCCGGCGCCACTGAAAGCCTGGATGAGAGTTTCTCATGAAAAGCCCACTTGTGGGAGCGCGGGTACGTATCCGGCTTTCGCGGTTACAATTGTGGTGGGAAAAAATTGATGCTCTCGATGCGGTAAATTATCTCAAGACTAAAATATAGGCAGCCGCTGTAGCTGTTTCTACGTTTTACATGATGCTCATGAGGCATTACGAAAGTTACAAGTCTTTCATATTTTTCTGACGGCTGTATTGCGACAGATGTTATACATGATTTGAATCGTCTGTGAGATCTGCTGGCAAGCACATCCTCACCGGCTGCGCTATTTAAATGTGGTCCCTGCAGAGATTTTGTTTGAATCTCCCGGCCAATGTGCGATCGACCGGCCTTTGTGAGGTTTCACATGAACGCGACCACAAGGTGGAAGCAGCTCACGCCGGAACTCCACAGGAAAAAAGGGGCTGGACTCACCCCATCCCAGGACGTAGTACCAGAAGAGCTGCTGCTCCCCGACAAACACGGCCACTATGATGAGCGTGTGGAGGTAGATGCCTTCACACAGCATCCAGAAGTAATTGGAAGTAGACGCGTACTGCGTCAGCACAGCCAGGACCTTACAGCTCACCTGACGGACGGGGAGCGGTAAAAAAGGTCACTTCAAAATGCACCGTGATGAAGTGGAGGCAGATTTAAACCCCTTGGGGACTACAGTTAAAAAACAACAACAATAATAAAAAACAACCATCATTTCAATTGAAGACACTGTTAAATTAACGCGGGTTTATTAAGGGAGCGTGAACTGAAATTCATATGTGCGGTGAGGTGAAATGCGGTGCGGTGGCTCACGGGGTTGCTGGCGTTAGAGGCTTGGTTGTTGGCCGCGGTGAGCGAGAGCCATATCATGGTGACGATGGAGTTCAAGATGAAGGAGAGAAACATGTTCTTGTGGAGGGAGATTCTCTGGCAGCTGAGACTCCTAAGAGATGGACAGAGAGAGAGACGGGAAGAGAATTTTTTGGAAGCTTACGACAATATTCTGTGACGGTCATCAAATATCACATTCAATTTGACATCTGCGGTGAGCATGACTGAAAATTAATTTTCCACAATGATATAGACATATCGATGCATGGGGAATTAGATCAGTGGGGTGTGAGATAAAACACACTCATAATAACAGCAACACCGACCATGTAAGGGGGAAATTAATATATAAGGTCATGTATGATATATATTATGTAAAAAGGTCAATCATGAAGCCAATTTTATACCATCTTTAACCATCTTATACACACTAAATCTCTGAAGGACACACGTGCACAAAAGTAAAGACTGTTGAAGTGCGTTAAGTCGGACCAGACAGAGGACAACTCCCACTTTACTCACTTGAAGTAGGAGAAGATGATCAGACAGATGATGAGGGAGACGATGGACAGACCATGGCCCACCATGGCCAGGTAGTAGAGACTGATGGCAAACTGCAGGGAGGGAAATGTTTTTTAGTTATGTTAAATAAATGAACCAACCCCCTAAAATATATTTTAAGATTCAGATGTAAAATAGCACATGAAAAAAAAGGGTCGAAGGTTTGTACAGTCTCTATACAGTACCCTGTCAAAAGCACAGAACTCCACAAAGGAAACATGTCGAGAGAATATTTTTATGAAAACGTCATTATTGTTGGCCAAAAGTCATGGCAGGTAACTGAGGTTCATGAAATGTCCAGGGGCTCAGAGAGTCTTTACAACGCAAGTTCCAGAAGTATTTGTTTGTTTGTTTGTTTTTTTTAGATATGAGGTGGATTAAAACAATAGAGTTTGCATGTTCTCCCCGTGTATGCATCGGTTCTCTCCAGGTTCTTCGGCTTCCTCCCAGTCAAAACACATGCAGATTGGGGTCAGGTTAATTTGGAAAGTCTAAATTGAATTAGATGTGAATGTGAGAGTGAGTGGTTGTTTGTCTCTGTACGTGGCCCTGCAATACGTTGGCGACTTTTCCAGGGTGTAAAAAGTGTGACTTTTCCAGCCCCCCCCCCCCCCCCCCCCCCCCCCCCCCCCCCGCAACCCTTAAAGGATAAGAGGTATAGATAAATGATGGACGGATGGATGGATAAAACAATCCTGGATCCAAAACCCGAGATCAGCATCAAAAAGCTTTGCAGTACATGTCAAATCACAACTCCCCTGAGACGCAACTCTGTGTGGTAGGCGTTGAGATTGAATTCCAAATATGAAAAGATGGATTGGGACGTGCAGGATTCTCAGTATCTATCCATCCATTATTCCTACGGCTTTGTTCTTTAAAAAGGAGCCAGTCCCAGCTGACACTGGGCGAGAGGCGGGACAGGTCGCCGGTCCATCGCAGGGCCAACATACAGAGACAAACAACCATTCACTATCCCGTCCACACCTACGGTCAACTTAGAGTCTCCGATTGACCCAACATGCATGTGTTTGGACTTTGGGAGGAAGCCGGAGAACCCGGAGAGAACCCACGCTTACACGGGGAGAAGATGTAAACTCCACACAGAAAGGCCCTGGTTGGTTGGCTTGAACCGGGATTCAAACCAAGAACTTTCTTGCCGTGAAGCAGATTCTGGCAGCAAGTGTGACTTCACCAGCTGAACAGGAACTATTGCTACTGTAAGCTTGTTTGCTGTAGGTGCAGTGTTTGCATGCCGGCTCGGGGCACACCATCCAGTGGGCGCTGGCTGCAGTTTGCGCTCGGGTCATGTTCTTCCGCCCAGCTGTCCGAGCACGTGTCGCCTGACTTCTGCCTATCAGATATCCACATCTGTCATAAGCCCTCCTGGTATCATCTCTTGTGGTCGGTTTCCGATTACATCTCCGAATCATGCCAGTAAAAGGTGTGCACCGTTGCATTTTGTTCTTCCATAGTTCTTACACTATAGGGTTTAATGCAAATTCCCCCAGCGTTGATCCAGACTCTTGTGCCCAGTGCTGGCACTGCATTGTGTTTTACCTTGAGCTTGTCTTTGGTGTAGGCCTGACACTGGGTGTAGTTCGTCCAAACTCGGTTGCTCTCTGGGTGATGGAACCACTGGCCATCGGCATTGCACACTTTGGTGACCTTCTCTGTTGAAACGCGACATTATGACTTGCACAAATGTACATAACGGTGAGATTTGGGCGACGTCAGGTGCCAAAAAGACGATGAAAAGCTCATTATAAAATGTTATTTGAGTTCTGTGGGAGATACGAAGGTTGCGAGGGTTCAAAAGTAAACTGGGACACTCGGCAACTGACTGTTTCTCTGGCCGTTGTGTGTCGTTCCGACATCTGTTCGTGCAAAAAAAAAAGAAGAGCTGAGCGGGTTGTGTGTGTGTGAGCAGTAGAATCATTTGCATGGTGAAGAAGATGTCTTCTTTTGCCGTGCGTGTTTACATGCCAATGATCAATTGAAGACTTCACGATCACAACCTCAGAGGACGTAACCCAGAGATTCAAACCTCTGGTAAGCCTCAAAAAAGCAAAAGTCAACATCTGTCGACATGATAGAAAGGGGATAGAAAAGCCCAAAGCCAGAGAGGTGGCTGGTTCTGTTACATGTCGGGCATCTATGCACGTATCCCTGCTGAGGGAAGCAACCGGATGCATGCCAAGGGGAAGGTAGGAATCCGTATTCTCTGACTGGCCACATCAACCGCCTGATCTCCACTGGAATGAACATTTAGTCCACTTACTGAAGCCCAAAATAAAGACTCTACAGCGAGCAGGAGCTGGAGAACGCTGCAGTGAAGCTCTGGGAGAGAATCACAATGTCAGTGGGCCATTGACTGCAAGTTGTTTTGCACAGAATATTAAACATGATTCACCCAGATACTTAACATCTGGACCGCATATGCGTCTGCATGTGTGAGTGAGGGCGTGCGTGCGTGTTAAAGCCTCACCAGTTGGGTCAAAGTCTTGAAAGTACTCAGGACACATCTGCATGGCGGTCCCCGGGGCCGAATCCCCCCAGCACAGCCAGCCGTCCCACGTACGGTTACAGTAATTGCCTGCAGGGAGCAGGACAGGCGTGTGACATTGAACTCGACGTGACAGATGCGCGTGCGGCCGCGCATTGTTTGCAACAACAAGAGCTCAAACAAGAATACTTCACCATGAAAGCGTCACGGCTCTGCCCTTTCGGCTTTTTTAAAGGAAAACTTTGAATCCGATGATGCCTGCTACAGGTTTTGATTTTGGATATGAGGCTACAGGGGGGTGGGGCTAGAAATAAAGTTGCTTGTTGTTACTGTCTGTGGGTGGTGCTGTTTCCCTTCAGAAGTTGAGGCTGCAATATTCCTGTCCATGCCAAACAACCCAGCTCCTCTTCTATTTAAATCAAATAAAGCATCACACGGGTGTCAGAGGATTGGAGACACGTGTCAGCCAATGCGTGCTTACAACAGCAAAAGTAAAAACTGCTATCGTACATATACCTCACATTAAAGTGAACATATTAGAAATGTTTTATACTACGTCAGACTACATCACTTCTTGTATTAGTGTCACATTTAAAATGATTCAGGGCGGATTTAAAATTGAAATGAGAAATTGTGAAAGATATAATGACGTCCGGCGTAAGGAGGTGTGACAGACTTCTGTCCCTGTGCTCTTTCAATATTGGATCAAGTCATTTTGAGCAACATACCTAGAACCAATTTTCTAGCCTTAGGTTTGGATTATGTTTCGAAAGGACTATTTAACATGCACATTTAAGCGAAAAACAACTCAGCCGAACGGAATGTCTGTTTCGTCGGTGGCCCTCGTGTCAACAGAGAATCACAAAGGTAGGGGAACTTTTTACATTTTTAATAACCTGCCTGACAGAACGGATCGTAAATGATTTATTCGAGGTAATACGGTGTTACACTTGCATAAGCTATGTGCCTTGCGTGCCGCGACCCTGCCCGTACACAGAGGGTCAACAATAGACGGAAACCTGGCGGTACCAGGTTGCACAGTGGCATGTTGGGAAGTGGAGCGCAAAATAACATGTCAAAGGCAGCGAGGCACTGAGCGGGAGTAACAAGCACTGGTTAGGAGACAAAGGGCAAGTTTCCTTTCTTTCACACTCACTTCCTCCCCCCTCTCGCTCCCTCACTCTCTTAGTGTGTGCGCCTACTGCAGTCTAAATCTGAACGTTATGAAAGAGCACATGCATGATCTAATAACGTGTATGGACATTATGCATAGATAGTTTTTTGGATTAAAAGTCCCTGGGCCCGTTCTTACACCCAACACCAAGTGGCACTGAGAACAATACAAAGTTGTCATTTTTCCCATCCAGTGCCCCCGTTGTGTTTAAATAGCATTTGCACTCGCCCCCATCTGAGCGCCCGTGGATATGTTGGGGTGTGGTCAGGTGCATTGTTGTCTGCAAATAGAGCCACCTGCATTCCAAACACTGGATCTTCGACAGGAACGGGGGGGGGGTTATTGAACGTGACACCCAGAGCATGCCCACGATTAAATTGAGAGACTAAGTACAGCTCTTTTAAACCATGTGCCGTTTACAGCCTTAAGCCGACGTACACTTTAAATGACACTAATTCATAATTGTCGTAAGCAGCGTCTTAGTGATGCAGAAAAAGGACGTATTAATTCCTCTGGAAATATTCTATGGACTGCTGGATCAAAAAATCAACACGGCTGGAGAAGCTGATGACTCCAAAGCCCCCACCTCATCTGACAAACACGGTGCAGCGTGTCAACTTCTACCGAGGAAAGACACAACATATTAAATTCTACTGAAAAAAATAGCCTTATAATGATAGATCTTAAATTCTGTTATTTGAAGAATTATTTTCATTTCCAGAGGGGGGATTCTATCAAAAACTGCCTCAGCACTGCAACTCGGCCACAAAATGTTGTGATGAGCTTTTTTTTATACCTTCGCCGTCACGGTCACACTATTCCGGAGATGTCAGTACAGCTCAACTGTGAATATAAGCAGAACAATGACGGGCACAATCGTGTCACCTTCTTCTGCACGTGGCGGATCGTAGATGATCTTCAGGTAACACTCGTACTGCGCGGCCAGGATCTGGTGCTGGGACTTCCCCAGCACAGTGGATGTGTCGCTGAAATTCTCCTGCTGCCCGTGCACTGCTTTTTCAGCGGCCGCCCCGAGCCCCACGTGCTCGGACTGGGACACCTGGGTCGTGACGTCATCCAAAAATAAGGAAAAATTGCAATTTGTAAATATCGCAATGGAAAGTTAATCGACAAACAACAGTCGGCGCACATGCTCCTCTCAACAAAATATGCGATCTTATCTTTTTCTTGCAAGACTCAGTATAATATGTGATTGACCTTTTTTATTGTTAAGACTCAAATATTACACATTTGCTTAGGATAGAGTCGGCAGTGCTGCCGTGCGAGCGAGAGGCTCGCCTGTCTCTGTACCCGCCCTGCTCAATTTGTTATCCAAATGGGGGTTGTGCACTATTTGACAGACAAGAGCTGCTTCGACACATGTGAAACCCCGTGAGTTGGTAGACATTAACCGCCATGATAATTGCTGCATTGCAGTTTTTAACTCCTTTTCAATTTCGCACATTGACCGTACACGGTCAAGTCATGTACTGAGTTTTTGACCTCGTCTTGAATGACATCATTTCTTACTTCCAACAATTAATGTTAGAAAAGGAGCCGACTAGAGGGCAACCCATTTTCGTGAGCAGATGCTGATGCCGATATAAGGGATTCAAATGTTTTCATTGAAATATATGACATAAATATGTTTTTAAAAAGACGGCAATTATTCTCAAGGTGTTGTTATCGTTCCTTTATGACAAAGAAAAGTAATTGAGGCTTGATGTTTAGCAGTTTAGTCACAAACTTTATTACTTGTGCAAAAAGCACAAATACAACCATATATATTGAACTTACATTGAAAATAATGTTGAAAATAAACACATTGGGGTTTTTTTCATAATAAGTGAATGCACATCTTTTACTCTGTAAAATAAAACGTTTTCAAATTGGAATATATCGGCAAACATAAACACCTATACCAATTAGTCTGTGAAAGGCTGATATCGGCCGATTTTTTATAGGCCAACTATAATAACTATAATATAACTGATATGTGGCTCTACCACAGACATGCTGCACACACTCACCTCTGTGCCCATCACCAGTGCAACTGTCAGCGAAAGTGTGAGAGTCCTCCACATGTCTCTAAAACGGGAAACAGGAACAGGGACAGTGCGTTTGTTAACACATTTTTATGCCAATTTTACCAAGCAATCATATGTCATTACACATGAAGAAAAAGCTGTGAATCATTAATTTAACAGGTGAGTTCTGAACTGAGACGTTGGCACATAAAAGCATGATAAAACAGCGTTAGACTGAAACGGCATATGGTCGAGAAAGCAGTGGGTTTATTATGCAATTTGGATTGCGACGTGCGCGTGTGACAGCGTGGTTTTTATGGGGACGTCTGCGCATCTTTATTTACAGTATGTGTATTTTTCTCATCTATCGGGGCAGGAAGTCCATGCTCCGGCAGTCATTCCTCTTCGCTGTGCACTCGGGGTCAGAGAAGCAGATGTGTGTTTGTTATTGGTTGTGGGCGAAAGGGCAGCGAGTTCCCTGTAAAAACAGTTTCCCCCCGTAATGAGCCAAACAAGGGTGAGAGGAAAACACAAGGACGCATAACGGAGGGAGGGGAAAATGATGAATAAATACATGCAACAAGAAACAAAAAAAGGTCTGTTTAGTGGGAGAACACGTCCTCTTCATCCATGAGGGAGGAAACTGGCTTCAGTGGGATTCGACGATTGCCTTCTCAAGGCCGACATTACAATACAATAAAAAGTAATGCCTTTGAATTCCGGTGTCGTACAGAGCAGTCAAAAGATCCCCCTCAACAACACTCAAGAGACTGCATTCATTTTATTCCAAGGAAATGATCCAATTATGTTCTACATTTTGACATACTACATTTACCAATGTTCCAAATGGTCTATGTTATTATGTTATTTCAATAATAAAATACATATTGCTGCGTCATCAAGACGAGAGAGTCCGTATGTCACATCGGTTTATGTACCGCAGCTCCCGACGTGTTACAGTACAAGAGCTCTATGACCCCCTGTAAAAAAAAGGCCAATTGTTGATTTAACACCTGTGTTTTTTTCACACGGATTGAACAGATAAGATATGCGCTGAGGTGGGGTTTGTTATCTCACAGTGCCGGACAGGATGTATTCCCATTTCCAGTCATTGCGCACTCTGGCTGCAGATGGTAGTAGCGGTCGGAGAGATGAGAGCGGTATCATATCCCCATGTTACTCTCTGCCAAAGAGCAAATAGAGCGTATCTCCCCGAAAACGTCAAACTATTCCTTTGTGTGTCGCGGTTTTTTTTCCCCCCGCCTGTACTTTCCCCATCACCCTTTCACACACAGAGACAGACGAAGCACTCCCTTTCCCTCTAAGACCACTTCCGAAAAACCCGCGGCAGCATTAGTCAGATCGCACAGCCCGGCGGGTTGGACTGAACTTCCGCCACGCCGCCGCACGCATCATCCTCGTCCCGCGATTGAGCCTGTGATCTGATCGTTGAAGTTGTTTCCTTCCAGTGGCTAGACAACGCGGCCATGCCATTTTGGAAAGCCAAACACACACACACACACGAAAGCTGAAGTCAATGCACGTCAGACCAAATATAGATCCCCCAAAAAAAGGCGTGACTTTTTCCACAAACGCGCCCCCCCCCCCGTCTTCGCCACCGAGCGCTCACCGAGACGCTCGCAGGCGGACACTCGTTCATAGTTACGACTCCATTCACCGAGGACAAACGACGAACGTCTTCTCTATCTGTTATGTACACACAGCCTGCCTCTGGCAGTGCATTGTTCCCTGATGACGACGTTGTATATCCGAGGACACGTGCGCTCCCGTATCACAATGTGCCCCGGCGGTGCCCCGGTGTGGGCCATTGTCGGCAATGGGCGCTGCTTACAATCCGTCTGTGCGCCGTCGCCAAGCAGTTTGGGTTCTTCGCTCTCTCGTAACAATAGAATGCTGAACGGCTGTTGCCTTTTGTCACTTCCTTTAGCCCCCATCTTTTTGTCCCCTTGTTTTCCCAGGGTCGTCGCCTCCGAGCTGAGTCGGAGCACGAGACACGGACACAACGCGGCTTGTTTTTATTAAGCACAAGGTACAAAGCGCCCTGACAACAATACCAAGCAAAGCAGTCGATTTGTGCGGATCAGTTAACTTTGTAATGGGAAGATCCTCGTCTGTGTTTTACTCATTCTTTTGGATGAACTTTAAGACAAACAGAAGGAAAGGAGGAGTTTAACTTCGGGGGTCAGACAATTCACACGTTCCCATTGGCACTCTTTGACACGTCTCCTCTGTTCTTTCTCTTCCTACACTTGTCGTCTGTCGACATTTATCTCAGTCACTCTGTCTCACGTCGAGACTGTGTGTGAGTGTCCCCCATGCTCCCCGGGCCAACGGGCCTTCCGATAAGAGGAGCATGCGAGGGGCTTTGTCGAGGCCGCCCCGTCGGTCCGCTCAGCGCTGGAAAGTGACGACGCCCTTTCTGTTGTAGCCTTCCGAACGTGCGGTCGGTGAAGTAGCGGACGAGTAGTCTCAAGACAGTGGACAAAAAGCCTTTGTGCCTTGCCATCAGTACTGTACGTGGTTTGTCGTGACAGGTAGAGCTGCAACAGAAAGTCGATTCACTGATTAGCAATCGATTTCTGAATTAATCGCCAACTATTTTGATAATCGATTAATCGGTTCAAGTGGTTTTCATGAAAAAAAAGTCAATATTTTCTAGTTTCTTTGCTCCTCTATGACAGTGAACCAGATATCTTTGGTGTGTGGACCAAATAAAAACATTATCTTGGGGTTTTGGAAAACAAAATCAACATTTTTCAACATCTTATGGACCAAACAACTAATCGACTAATCGATCAAAATAATCAACAGATTAAACGATTATGAAAATAATCGTTAGTCGCAAGCCCTAGTGACAGGTCTGTTTAAAAAACTTTTATCAGCCACACCATTGTGCAGGGTCACATTCAATCCCACATACACGGCCCACCTGTAAAACAGTGCACCACAAGTACTCAAGGGCACCACATCCACGTAAAGAGTAGTTCACAGAACAAAGCACCCGTTGCTTCTATTTGAGAATTTCTTTCTTTTCAAAAATAATACAGCTGTTCCCCCCAGGTCCAAAGGAAACAGGCGGGGACCCAAATGCAGACTTGGGCTGAGGTCGAATTGTCCTTCCTATCTACTATTCCTTGACCTCGGTGGAAAACGTCATGAGGTCAAGGAAAGGTGGAAAGGAGGACTGACAGTACTGAAAGCCGACGGCGGATGTTGTTGACGTGCGTCTGCCGTGGTGAAACTCCACATTTCCGAAGATGGTCCACAACAAGTGCAGCGGCTCCATCCATCATGTGTCAGTGTGTTTTACCACCGTGTGACAGATGCGAATTATTCATATGCAACGGTAACTTACATGATGACGTGCGTCCATTCTGGGTCATATTCATACCCTCCTGTCTCTCGTACTTCTACTTCGGATTGAATGGTTTACGTCCGCGCGTGGCGCGTCACGTTCAATATCGCCGGCGCAGTGAATTGCGGGGCGCCTATATCTCCTTTCCTTTCACAAAGGAAGCTCCAGTGTACCCTACGCTGGAGGAGATAGGAAAGGAAGCATTGAAGCACCTTTCCTCTGCATTGAGGGAATCCGAACAGCTCTCATCATGGCGGCTGATCAGTGACCTCAAGACTTCCTAAGCCAATTTGAGAATTCAACTTGGAGACAGGCAAACAAGAAAACCGATTACATAATGTATATTGCAAACTGGGGATGTAGGTTTCGTATCGGTGTCTGGTACTTTCTGTTCAATATTATTCAAACACAGCCATATTTAGTAATACGGAGCCTGTGAATGTCCCCGCCCTTTCTCACAGTAATAATATATGAAAACGGCGCAGCTACAGTCGTCGACAAATGAAGCGTGGATAAATCTTCCAATTTGCTCAGCGTTATCCCTCTAATGGCACGTGCTGGTCTCTTTCTCCAGCGTGGTGTTTGGATGGTCCGAGAGCAGTCATTGTCAAATCGGAATGCGCGGTTCGGCAGCAGCTGCAGAAAAGACACTGACAGAGCCCCCGTCGAGGGGGAAGACTCATGATAACCGCACAGAAGTCCTCAGCTACTGGTACAAATATTAACATGCTTATCGGGCTGCGAAGAAAAACACTGTCGGAAAGATCTCGGAAAACCACGGTGCAAGAGGCGAGTGATGTTTGTTAGGCAATCTTAAGTATATAATGAATCACATAGCACGCAATCACAGACACTAATCCGAGTGATTGAACTGCTCCATTCGTTTTGGAAGCATAAACAAGCTGTGTGAACTCTTAACAAAAACTGCCAGCTGGGCTAAACTTCTCCCCCACACGTGATTATAGCAAGGAAGAGGGAATTCGACACAGTTAACAAATGAATCAAATGCCTGATTAATTTATGGCGAGCGGAGGATGGCTTAGTGTTTTGTACACGCCGTAGCGGAGCATCTTAACTGCTTCGATTGAGATCTGGACACCAGAGGCCTGCACTCCGAAACAAGGTCAACATGCTCAGGGTATCGCTCCGTTATGCAGCTCCACTAAAAGTCCTGACAACCCCGGTCTCGCTGAGCGGTCCCACGGCGGTGGTGGTCGCCAACTCGATAAGCCCCCGCGGGGGGTTTCCTGAGCGTTTTCACGTCGGAGGGTGCCGCGGTTGCCGTATGTGACCAATCTCCAACGAGGACAAGTCCGCCCGCAGCAGAGTGGCTTGCCGTAGAAAACATAGAGCAAACTCCAATATTAGACAAATATGAAGAAGAAGATAAACACACAATCCAGCACTTTTGCAGCTGCCAAATGCATCGGCTACAAAAAAATATCCCAGACAGAGAATGCGTTTAGATCTTGCATATCCGGGGCCCCGTCATTAGAGCAGGAGACGTGTTCTTAAGGTGTGTCTGACGATTTAATTCTTGTTCTTTCAGCTGCAACCCCGGCTGAGTCACACAGATTTGGGAGCAGATAAAACAAATATTGAAAATACTTTTGATCCCGCAATTTGTGAACCCGCCGTTGTAAAACCCCCGAAAAGACCTGGCGTTAAAACCTCAAGTCATCCTCGCGGACCGCAAGACCCTGCTCTCAGAAACAGAGAACACAAGGGCTCGAACCTCGGGGGGCCCCCCATCGACTTCAGAACCAGAACATTCCAGCGGAGACAGACCTCGACTGAGGAAATTAAACGCATATTTCCCCGTCTAACAAAATTCATACGGCGCCTTAAGATCATGGGAGGAGTCCGTGGCGTCGGCACTGTGGAAGGGCTTAGCTCACAGACGAGGTCACTTCTGCTGAAACACATGCTAGAAAAAACCTAATTTATTCGGATTTGTCGATAAGCTTCAAGAGATTCAAAACAGAGAAAGAAGTAATCTCCCCCTTTCTTATTGCAGAGGGCTCTTGTTGAGATAAAACGTGGATCTATTAGTGGCCAGAACCCATATAGTACATGTCTTTTGATAGAAACTGCACCTCTCAATGACTCGCCTGAGGCACACGAGGACATTGTCGGACATACGGTGTGAGGCCACACCTGGAAGACAGGCGGCAATTTAGAAAAAAAAAAAGCCTTCCCGGCGGTGAGGTATCTCCTTACAGCAACAATCCTGGAGTGTCGCCCTTGGCCTGCGCTGCACACTTTCAACTCCTCCCAACGTTTAAATATCGCCGCTGAGTCATTTTTATCATTCTCGGAGCGATGAACTGCCGTAATTCTGCCTTCAACACCCACTCTTTTTTCCCAAGCTGCCTTTCCCTCTAAATCAATTATGGCATCCAACAATTCCCGAAAGCCCTTGGACAACGTCCAAGGAATGGTCATTTTCCACTCAGGAGCACGGCACGTCCGACCCGCGTCAGCGTTTCGATGCCGGCTCTTGACTCAAAACACCTTTTGTCAGATCGCATCTGCTCTAGTGACCCCTGTGAGCAGAATGGTGTCCTTTCTACTACAACCCCTGGTCTTCTCCTCAATCCCGATTCTTCTAGACAATGGCAGCAGCCCACAGCCTTCAACCCTCACCGTGAGTCATATAGCTCTCATGGGGTGACGGGTCATCAGACGGGATGATGGGAAAATACAAAATGTTGTTTTGCTTCACCCGATTTAGGGTTAGTGGCCCCTGCACACAGTGAAATGGACCGCAGATGCGGCTGTAATGTAACACAGGACTCGCCGCGGCCCCTTGCAGCCATCATTGTTTGAGGTATGAGCAGAAGAAATGTACTTCTAAAATGTCGTCGAACCAGGTTCGCATTTTTTTAAGGGATGAATGTTGCACATTAGCAATAGGGAAATGTACAATTGTCTTAGCAAATGCAGTAGATGGATGCATTTTTTGTAGTTTGTAGTTTGCATGTGGTTGAGGAAGAACAGAAAACCTTAAATGAATAAAAAGATAAAAGAATAAAACTGTTCTGAGCACACACGGTAGCTCGCTGGAATTATTCTGCAGCTGTCAACAGCGAAAAAAAGAGGAGGCGTCATTTTTCTAATGGTTGTCCTCTTTTAAGGGAGCTTGAACAGATATGACTCAGAGGACCAATCGCAGGGCGTTGTGCCACACGCGAAGAACACACCGACTGATGACTCCAGAGCGGGCCCGAGAAGGGGAAACAGTGCGGGGCTCAACCTTTCAGTCTCTTTGAAAGTGCTCACGGTGCTGCAGTGTAAAGGACTGGGAAAATATAACCCGCAGGTGGTTATTATCATATGGCAAAGAGCCTTTGTTGAGACAACATTCGCCCAATCTGCAGACCGACTCATACTAGGGCTGCAATTATTTCCATCATCCACTCATCCGCTGATATTTATTCAAATGGGGGGGTGATTATAAATTGCATGTCAAAACACAAATAATTTACTGTAAAAAAAATGTATAATAATAATACCACTAAATATTCCGATTCAAGAAGCCTGGACGAGGAATAGCTTAGTATTTTTGCATGAATGTTGATCTTGACTGTAGCTCTACGTGATACAATATGTTCAGATGTTTGACTTAATTTACAGTACCGATACAAAATGCAAAGAACCAGCACAATCATAGACTGTGTATAAAGTGGACATAGTCAACGGGTCCGTCACATGAAGCCCATGCGGAAGTGCCTGGAGCCTGTATTCTCTGGAATGACCAGCAGAGGTCGCCTCCGTGGTTGCAAAGAGAAGTCGGCTTCTATAAGTCTATGAGAAATTGACTCTACTTCTCACTTGATTTATAACAAATTTTCCCGGGGCGTTAATGGTCTCAATCTCTTAATTTCTAGTCGTCTCCAATACAATTCATCGCCGTTTTACTTGCGGGACTTTCCAGCGAGAAATGTTGCCAAATTGCTGACGTTTTAAGCTCTGGCTCAACCGCAAAATCACTTCTTCTTCGCTGCTCTATTAACAGTACTTGCTAGTGACAGTACAACGCAACTTCTTCATTTCCGTCCAGCGCAGTTTTCTCTTGGTGAAAAGACGTTGTGGTATCAGACCGGTACATGGATTTGCGCGCTCGCCGATGCCCGGTCTGGGATTTTCGTCAGTATCATTCATTTTTAGGATTTTGGACAAAATCTTTGCTTCAGTTTCTCAAGACAAAGAGTATCGCAGCCAGTGGTTCCGTCTTTATAGTATTTATCATTATACTAAATCAGAAAAGTGATGAATGATTGTCAAATCAGCGAAGCGATCATCCCATCAGAAATATCAGCAGAGTATAAAATGGAAACATTCAAGTAAAGAGAAAGCACTTTCAAAAGCTATTCCTATTTATTTGTATTCCAGCGGGGGGTCCAGAGGATCACGGAGAGGCAAACGCAAACACCAAGAGTATAAATGCATGTGTCTGCATGTGAGGGCAGGCAGAGGAAGGATGAAGGGTGAGGAGGACGCAATTATCTTCGCCTGTCATCCTGCAACCGCTTCCTCCCTTCGCTCCCCTCTCCACGTTCGCTGAGGCCAAGCGGTTAAAAATAAGCCATTGTTACGCACACACAAAGGGACGTGGAAGGGACACAGCCAACATCCTCATAGCCTTATAGTATTAGACCACAAAGTCACAGAAGGGTGAGGAAGTTCAATATTTCAGAATTAGAAAAAGAAATCTACATTTTCACATTTGAGAAGATGGAACCATTTTTTCCAAATCTGCTTACAAGAAAACGCTAAAACGGTAATTGAGGCATTCGGTTGATTGACTATAAATCGACGTACCCTTGCATTTCAGATGGTGCTGCTGACAGTGTGCACCAGTAACACATAATGCCCAGAGGAAGATCTAACCACATCCACATGACAATCCACATCGCATCAGCGCAAGTCTTTTAAAATTTCATAAAAAGTAAATATCTTTCTAAAACAACTGCCAGAATGATTTTTCTAAACAATGCCAACAAAGTGATAACAGTATGAATAAGAGATGCCATCATAGTTTTTAGTTATAGCGCTATATTTGGAAAGAAATCATGTTAATGTATAAGACATAAAACAAATGGAGCGGTAGACGGACAAGGTGGACTGGGGAGAGGTGATATGGGCATTGTACCGGTCCGTTGTGGTGAGGAGGGAGCTGAGGCGTAAGGCCAAGCTTTCCATTTTAGCCGGTCGATCTTCACCCGGGGTCAGTATGAGCTCTGGGTAGTGACCGAAAGAACGAGATCGTGAATACAAGCCGCAGAAATGAGATTCCTTTCTCCGCAGGGTGGCTGGGCTCGGCCTTGGTGATGCGGTGATGAGTTTGGTCATTCGGAGGGAGCTCGGAGTAGAGTCGTCGCTCCTTTGCGTAGAAAGGGGTCAGTTGGTGCATCTTGAGATATAATTCCCCAGGCAGACAGTGTGACTTGTCATTGTTAATGATATCAACAGAGGCTCGTACCAGGAAACCCAACACCAGGACCCCGTACCTGGAGCACCTTAAATGGAACCCAGCCATCATTAAGCTTTTTGGTTAGACCTGTGTTTGATTAAATCTGCTCTTAGAAAGGTCTATGGAAGTAAACCATACCTTCAGCAGCCCAGCGTCAAATATAATAATAAGGAAAACATACACAGTATGTTTGGATCATGGCCTGTACATGAAGATGGACGACTTGACAGCATCTTTATCAGCCTTGATCCCTAGTGGCTGGCTGCAGTATGGGTCATAAACCCCGCCCCCTCCATGTTAATGGATGGGACATGGACCAAACTAAACAGTCAGAGTACATGCCAAATACATTTTATTTTTTTTAAAAAGACTGCTTCTGTCATTTTAGGCAGTTCAAAATGATGTATGTTCAAGTGCACATTAGTGTTTCTTTAGAGGGAATGATTCTGGCCACCTGATGAATTTGTCACCAACTCCCCATAAAAAAAATATTCAAGTCTTCAGATTGCTTCTCTAGATGTTCGACTTTCTTCAACCGGCAAAGGGTTCCGCTAAAATCAGCTCCACTCGGCTGCTGGAAAAAGAGACTGATGAAAGTCCACACACACACACACACACAGGACTTGTGTTATGCAATGACCACTAAGAAGTTCAGCTCCAGGTCAAACAAGGTACTTTACCCAGTAGAGCAACTCGGACGGCTGCGCCTTCAAGGAACAAATGTTTTGGATGCTTTAAAGGGATGTCTGGAACATGAGTGGATCTTAGAATTATATATAGATATAGAATTACATTTTCGCAAATCCCCGCACTTTGTCGTGGGGGTGTGTAACCATTTCCTGCTACGGATGAACGCACATCTCCTGTCCGCACGGTTAAAAGTCCAGTGTTTTCTTAACTCCCGTGCAAAGTAGCCTCCTGATACGAGATTCGCCAGGAATTACAGCAACCGAGCTGTCCGTGAGTGATTGTGGACTTGGTTATTTTCCCATAGCCGGACCCAAAAATAGCTCCCCACGCTTGGAACTATGTCATGTGGTGTCTTTTTATTTTCACATTTGTATCTTCTGTCCCTCGGGTTGTAAAAGCTGCACAGGCAGTAAAGACCAGAATAGAGGGATAGCTCCCTAAACAGGATGGTCAAACTATAATATTATACCCCTCCCCATCTCCTCTTCTGCCCAATCCGAAGCAATCCATCCCAGCAGACAGCTGACTACTAAGACCTGTAGGTTGTGGTGAGGAAGGAGAATATCATCATCACCAATCTAGCAATAACCATGTCTGTCTTGGAAGCCCCCCACACATCAGTCAATGTGTGTGTGTGTGTGTGTGTGTGTGTGTGTGTGTGTGTCTGTGTCTGTGTGTGTGTGGCGGGAGGGGGGGCTTCCAGCACACACAGTTCTCACATACGGTCAGCCTGACACCACGTTCACCACCAAAACATCTGCACTGATTCTTTGTTCATCTCATTTCATTTCTCTCTGAGGTCTTTCCTTCGTTTCCCCCCTGAGAACAAACAAACGTCGTCACGCTCCATCTTCATCTTGTGTCCCACAGCACCATGCTGTAAACAAAGGGATGCAAGTCAAAAATGTCTAGGGCTGCAACTAACGATTATTTTCATAATCGATTAATCTGTTGATTATTTTCTCGATTAATCGTTGTTGTAGTTGTTCGGTCCATAAAATGTCATAAAATGGTGTTTCCCAAAACTCCCAAGATGACGTTTTGTTTTGTCCACACACCAAAGGCATTTAGTTTACTGTCATAGAGGAGCAACGAAACCAGAAAATATTCACATTTAAGAAGCTGAAATCATAAAAACTACTTGAACCAATTAATCGATTATCAAAATAGTTGACAATTTATTTAATAGTCGATTACTGATCGATTAATCGATTAACTGTTGCAGCTCTAAAAGTGTCATCAACAAAATGGTCCCCATTGCTAAGGTAGTAACAGTAACAGTTTAGCATGAAATCAACTTCAGAGGTAGTTGGTAATGTTCATGAATACCAGTTTGCTCAAGTATGCGATCAGAGGCCGTCTTTATGTCTCCTGGTCCTCTCATGTCTGATGCAAGATTATAGCAAATTTCTGCAACTCTGACTACAATGCCTGCACCTATATTTACAATAATATTATTTACAGTTTGCAACCCTGACATGTCAGTTATCTACTGCTGAGCCTAAAAATAAGCACAAGGCTTTTTTTTCTTCTGGTACTTAGAGGTAGGGGGGTGGCGGTTGTTGGCCTGTTTGTGTTATGAAAGTGGGGAGGACTGGAGAGCAAACTGGGGGTTGGGACTCAACTAGCAGCCAAAACACCTATTAATACACTGATAGCATTCTGGCGAGAGCAGGCTGTTCCAACCAAAGACACACTGGGACACTGGGGGGAGGGGGGGGGGGGGTGAAAGTTTCCCACGGGCAGATGCATGGTCAGACTGTGGAGACAGGAATCAGTCGAGCCAGGAGCTGGTAAGGGATCGGTGTCTTGGGGTGTGACGATTACAACTTGGCAACACTTGGGCGCAGGGGGTAAAGGGCTATTCCTGAAGGCCCTCTGCTCAAATTGCTCTAATCATAGACAGAAAACATACAAAGCAAACATGGAAATAGCATTTGCTGGTGAAACAATAGCTGCCCGACAAATATCGCAGAGGCATCTGCAAGGCTGAGGATGCCATTCGAATAAAACCATACGCCATTATACACGGTGACAACTTGTGTGTCGGGACGAGTTTACTGGTGATTGCTAATGTGCACGTACAAAGTGAAATTCTTATCGCCTCGGTGAAATGCAAATTCTCAGAGAACAAAACAAAGCACTTGTCAGTGCATCCGGCCTGCTGGCTCAAGGTAGATTAGAGTATCTGCGCCTCCACGCAGCCCACAGTGTTTTCCTCTCAATGCTTTAGGAGTGGACTGAGTGACAAATGGAGATGATTAATAGTAAATGGAATCGAGCGACATTGTTTAACATTTTTTAACTAGTTGATCAAATTGCATGAGGCTGTGAGGCAGATGCTTTTTGTATTGGTCATGATTTAGGGCGGGTTGGAGCGAAACCCATGTGTCATTTCTCAGCATGTACAGAACCGCAACAGTTTACACAAAAGCTCAAATGCTCTTGACACAACACCTGCTTTCAGAAAGCTTCTTATTAGATTACTGTATGATTATGGCCTGGACGAGTCTCAGTGCTCTGCTGACAACCAGAAACACGGCCGATCTCCATCAAATCACTGCAATATTGTCAATTTTTGCTGTCACTCGCCCTTCTTTCATTTTAACACTGTGTGATCGAACCTCATGTGGACCCATCAGCCGTCTACTGTGATTCATATTAACAGATATGATCGCGGCAGCACTCCGTTCCATTATGCTCAAGTCGACTTGTGTTTCTATTTCCATTCATGTGCTATTTCAAATTGCAACTGTAGAAGTAGGCGACAGGCCATGCTGAGGGTGTGACCTTCCTCCAACCTGCATTCATCCTCGATGTTAGACTTTACCCCATAAGGAGAAAAAAACACACACGCCTTGATATTCCTTTAACAATGGATCTCCTAGTGTGTGTTCTAAGACATTATTAGGATTCATGGAGAACAGTCCTATAGCATTTCAGAGTTTCTATAGTGATTAACCCTGAATGTTAAGTTGTGTATTTGTATTGTAACACATCTATCACCATATTTATTGTGTGTTGCATTGCTACAGCGATATATGTTGCTCTTCTCTTCCATTAAGGGAAGAATAGCGTTGCATCCTGAGTTGCATGTATGGATGGATGGGGCATACATTGCACAAGACCGTATACCAGCACAATAAGTCATTACAGGAGGCCAAACTTTGCAAAAAGCAGAGCCCTGTGTCTTACCTTTTCTGCGAGTGAGCTGTCAAATGGACTTTCCCTCCAAATATTCCCATGCTTGCATGATCCGCGCAGAGAAGTGTCTCATGCTGCCCCTCTGTCAAAACTGACGAAAGCCCGACCACTCAGCAACAGCAGTAAAGCCGGGCATGACACCAAACAGCTGATTTCCTGTCACCACTTCCAAAATAAAGCCCTCACATTATGTTTTATTAAAGAAACAAAGAAATCTATATTACTTCTATCCCAACAATGTTTGAATTAATGTTTGTTTTTTTCATATTGTTTTTTCCTTCGTAAAAGTTTTCGGCAATACATTGTTAAAATGCAATTCTCTTCCCAGCTCTGAGCTCACTATTATGTGACACAAAAAAAAATGTTTTTAAATCTATTTACGCCAGTTGTCTGATTCAGTTCCCAGGTAAATGTATTTTTAAAGTTTCACACAATAGCTTTTAACCGCGAGGACATCAAATAAATCTATTATTATAATATAATGTCATTTTGGAAGTTGTCAACGCCCTCTGTGATTCAGTTTACATGGTGTTCTGCAGCAGCCGCTTGCGCAATGCAACAGCGCCATCTGTCGGTTGGAGTTGATTGCAGGTAAACAGTGAGGGAAAAACTGAGGGAAAAAGGCAGGAAAAATAATCACCGATGTGTAATAACGTTTTATTAGTGAATAATAAAGAAGCATGAATTTGAGAAGAGGGATATTCTTAGACAATATTTTACCAGGAGGTCTCAGTCTTAGCTGCCTTACGCACTGAACCACTTTACACCTCCTGTTTGCACCTTTACATGTCGCACACCTTGTATACATATTTTAAAGTATTGAAGTATTCTTATTTTATGCATATGCTTTTCTTTTAGTTTTGTATATATTCTGTTTTCTCTTCCTTGTTTTGTTTTGTTTTTACATTGCTGCTGGTGTCTCTGAGAGCTATATTCTAAATTTCGTTGTTCACTTGCAATGACAATAAAGCCTCTTATGTCTTATGTCTTTCGTGAAACTTTTTCTTTTTTCCTTTAAGGACAGTAGGAACTGTGAAAGCAACACAGACGTTAATTACTCCATTACTTCCATAAACTGTAAAAAAAAAAAAAAAAAAAAAAAACATAAAAAAAAGAGTCCATGGCAGGTGAACCCCTGAGTACAAAAATAAAAAAACAAATGAAAGCTGATTCCTGGTGAACTTTTCCCCATTATGTATATATTTAGTTTGCCATAACTTTGTCATAACTTTGCTTGCAGCCTATGCCACGCGTTGATATTGTCCGCTTGCTTTAACAGTTATCGGTAGTACGAGGTTGCAGGCAGGCACCTCAAACGCGTCAGCGTGTTTACCGAGCGCTCATTGGTTCGCCCTCGCTCCAACTCTGGGCCAATCACGGCACCGGGGTGGCGTGGCGTGCGCAACCCGTGCGTGCGCGCCACCCCACCTTGTTTCGGTCACATGACGTGAGCCTGCGAAGATGGTGGAAGTTTCTCCTTCGGCGAAGTGAAACCCGGACTGAAACCCAAACATCCCGTGGAGCCGCGGGGCTGTGGGTTCGCTTCAGCTCGGTGTCAGCTCGGCGTCTCGCCGCGTCCCTTGGGATCAGGGTAAGCGGCGCGAGTCGGTTTTACTTATTCTCTCCGCCGCGGTATTGGTGTTTTTCCGGGGTTTTTTTTTCTATACCACAGCCGCTGGACTTTGGGATTTCCAGCCAGCCATGATGATGACATTAGCTAGCGGGCTAAGCTGTTAGCCGCGGCTCGGGGCGGCAGCGGGCGGACGGGGCCGACATTCAACACGTATCCGGCGAAGTGCCGCGGCCGCACCGCCGCTGTAACTACACCAAGCACCTCGCGTCCGCGGTGGTAATCGGCTAATAAGGACGCACTGTCCCGCACTGCACGACTCCAACTCTGTTAGCGTTAGCTCGTTATCCATTGCCAGCTGGATTAAATTATGTAATCTTCACTGACGTCTGTCATGTTGTTATTATATCCGGAACATGGTCGAGGAGAAGGAAAAGCGGATGTCTGTCAATGATCACCGGACCCGCTGCCTTAGCACAGTGAAAGTAGCTAGCTTTCCCTCAGCGACGTGCTTCCTCATTTGTTCCCATTCAATATCTGGATGGTGTTTCCCCACATGCTCTGCACAACACAAAATGTGAGACTTCTGAAAACGACGAAGACACACTGCGCATAGCACCCTGTGATAATGATTTGATCGAAATTTATATCGGAAGTATTGATTCTTCAGGTGAGCCGAGGGAACCGGTTGAAAAACACTTTTTTTTTTTTTTTTCAGATGAGAGCACAACAGTTCATTTTCAGTGTTCCCGAAATGCAGCGGCATAGTTTTGCCTCATTGGATAAGTGAAGTTATGTGGGAGAGACAGAGAAGTATATGGGGGGGGGGGGGGGGGGGGGGGGGGCGACAATCATTTGTTTGTTGTAGTTATGAGTCATTTGCAACTTCGCCAGTTTGATATGTTTGTATCCTCATCGGCCACCGTCGTCCTCTACAGGCAGTTTCAATGGCCTTGTCATCTTGGGACTGAACAGAAAGGCCCTGTTGTTGTTGTTGTTGTTGTTATTTTCCTTGGGTGGTACCTTTGTTATGAGACATTGACAACTATTATGCCAAAAAAAGAAAGAACATCACAATATATCCAGCCTGATCTCTCCTGGCTTTAACGACATACAGTAAGTCATGTTTGATATTCATCGCCGACCTAGTTTGTGTTGTCCGTGACATGTACGCTGTCGTGGTGAATTATTAAAAAACAGCCATGAATGGATTAATGGTTTCATCTTGATTCCAGAGTTCACATATTAGATTTTAGGTAAGATAGAACACTTTGTTCAGTTTTCTAACACAATATGAAATGGACATGGGACTCCTCAGTTTTGTGTTCACATAACAGAAGTTAAGTCCAATCATACTATGTTGGTCACTATGGAAATAGGCTCCGTTGTTTTGTACCTTATGGTGAAAGCAATGTATGCCGATGCTGACAATGAGCTAGCAAGGCCAAGGAGTTCATTTGAGAGAAAGTTTTGGTAATATTGTTCAGATGTGTTAATCCTCACATGTGTGAGGATGTGTTAAAGCCAATTAAAGGGAGCTATTTGAGCTCAAAGAAATTATAAAATGCCTGACTGATGCACCAAACAAAATGATCATGTTATTTAGCCGGTTGAACAAAAATGTTAGTCAAGGTAGGTCATTGCAGACTTTAATATTCAGCGGATACTCACGTCTACTAAACGTGGTCAGCCTGCTCATGAGGCTGCAAAGTCAGCAGTTGCAATGAATTATTGACAGAGACTAAAGCAGAAGCCAAAGTGAAAATTTACCCAGGAGCTCCCCACTTTCTCCCGCTCTGCCATGTGCCTACTGGACGAGACGGTCTGAGGAGCATGCATAATTCACCGATGCGTCTGACCAGATTTTGGGGGGGGGGGGGGGGGTCGCAGCAACAGATTTCCCTTAGATTGACACATTTGTCAATAGTGTGGATTTTCATATCTGACTTAATTACTGGTGATCTGCTGTCAATCGAGACATTGTGTAACCAGCGTCTGCTTGTTTTAAAATGGAAATTTATCTCTAAAACCAGGTATTGCTGCAGTCAGATTTTCTGACCATGATGTTTCTGTGACACCTTCAGTGGAGTTGCTGGGAAAAAAAGTTCCAGTGATCTAAAGCTGAAAGAACCAAACATCCGGTCTCGGCGGCGGCCTTGAAGGTTTCTTTCCAGTGCGGCCTGTTGATAGTAATGTTTCCAAAATCGTACCAGGAACAATCCATCACAGAAGAGGCAAACATGCAGTACACATTTCTCCTGAAATATATCTTGACAGTGATGCCACAATAAAAAACATACATGCCGGTACATGAAGGCAAACTGGTGACAGCAACAGACAGCGAAGAGGTGTAGCTGCTACTATTGTAAGCTCCTCTCAGTGTTTACACATGTCATGGTTAACACACTGGAGCAGTTCATTCAGAGTACCTAATAGTGTTTTGCCAAGAGGCATCCTGGGAAATTTAGGAAATTACTAACTGAGGTATTTTTTTATCTACAAAAATCCTCTTATACTTATACTTATAACCCCCTGTGACCCTGCACATGGTAAGCAGCTATACCTACATAATTTACAATTCACAATGTACTGTATGTGGTCCCCACACGCAGAACTGATACGTCGGCACAGGTTGTATTTAGAAATCAGTTTTTAGCTGAAGACACTAGAATGGCTTGTTTTAAGTAAGTCTGTGTTTGCTATTTTGAATGAGAATTTTAACAGTTGTTGTAATGCTGTATCGTGTTACGGATACATTACTTATATTCCAAGAACTGAAATCAGTCTATAAATGTTAACCACTCATTTTATCAGAATAGTCACTCCAGGTGGTCATTATTACATTATATCATATTTTTTTGGCAGATGCTTTTGTCCAAACAGTAAATGCTTTTAAACAAAAAAAAAATAGTTTACAGTGCATTAAGAAAATATTCAGAGCCCTTGACCTTTTTCCACCTATTTATTGTATTGCAGCCTCATACTAGAATCTTTTTAAATTCATTTCCATTCATCGATCTACATTCAATAACCCATAATGGCGAAGTGGACATTCATTCATTCATCGTCCACCGCTTTATCCATTTAAGGGTTGCGGGGGGGCGCTGGAGCCAATCCCAGCTAACATTGGGCGAGAGGCGGGGTACACGCTGGACAGGTCGCCAGCCTATCACAGGGCCACATACAGAGACGGACAACCATTCACTCTCACATTCACACCTACGGTCAATTTAGAATCTTCAAGGAACCATGTCTTCGGACTGTGGGAGGAAGCCGGAGAACCCACGCATACACGGGGAGAACATGCAAACTCCACACAGAAAGGCCCTGGTTGAACCAGAAGTGGACATTTTTGAGATCCTTTACTCAGTTCTTAAGCATCTCTAGCATCCTGTCACTGCCCCGAATCTTCTTGGGTGTGGCGCTTTGACAACCTGGTGTCTGGTGATTAACTGCCAGATCCTCTCAAACTGTGGCAGGTTTGATGGGGGCCATCGGTGGACAGCGGTTTTCATGTCCCTGCAGAGTTGTTCGATTTGGTTCGAGGGGCTACTCAAGGACAGTCACAGAGTCGTCTGCTGGCTGTGTGCTTAGGCTTCGGGCCATTGTCCTGTTGGAAGGTGAACCTCTCTAGCACAGTCTGAGGTCCTGATCACTCTGGACCACGATTTCATTAATGAAAGCTTTGTATGTTGCTCTGTTCAGCTTTCCCTCAAGCTTGACCTGCTTGTGCATGTCAAGTAGAACTGCAACAGTTAATCGATTAGTGATCGAGTACTAAATTAATCGGCAAACACTATCGCCCTTTTTAACCATTTTATGGACCTAACAACTAATCGATCAATCGAGAAAATAATCAACAGATAAATCAATGATGAAAATTATCATTAGTTGCAGCCCTTGTGTCAAGATTTTTTTATTAGCCTCCAAATCCGACCTATTATGAGAGCCAACCTGCGCCACAGAGATATTCCCTTATCTACGAACTGAACCTGACCGGAACCGCCACCCCCACACTTGAACCATAACTGTGACTTTTCCAAATTCTACAATTCATAGCAGTTCGTCCTGTCTTCCCTTCATGAATGTGTTTGAAAGTAATGTTTCTCATTGAGTGAAGTGAGTACAACTCCAATGTTCAAACTCCACGGAGTTTGAAATAAGTGACTCATATAAACAGGGAAGCCAATCCGGCTTTGGCTTTGAGGAAGGAGCGTGTCATGAAAAATTACTGCTGACTTCAGTATTGCACATCATAGTTACCCCAGTACAGTTTCCTGTACTCAAACTTTTAGAGACGGGTGTTTGTGCCTTTCTAAACCATGTCCAATCAGTTAAATTTACTACAACATGACTCCAGTCAAGGCGACTGAGCTAAAATTTCAGTATCATCATGGGTCTGAACAGTTATGTTGATTAGGTTCTGCGATAACGCGTCGACGTAATCGATTACGGCGATTGCGTAAATTCGGCGATTTGCGTAGAGTGCGTCGACGCATCACACCGTTTACTTACATCCCCAGTTATGGCAACTCCCGTTCTGGGGTACGCAGAAAAGGAAACTTCATCCGAAAAAGCCCAAGAAAATCACGTTATACGAGTGGTGTATGCGTGGCAGAGCGAGGGAGAGAGAGCGGCGGGGCGAGTGACTGTCAGCCTGGCGGGGTCCAGAGAAACGGGAGTTGGCTCCAGCAGTGAATTTGTCAGTGCAGGTTACAGTCTGCCTGCTCATAAACGCCGCAGCGTCCCATGACAAAGGAGAAGTTTCTGTTCTTTACCACTGTTGAGGAAGTAAACGGGTTAAGTCCCGGAGCGAGACAACCCGTCGGCCCTGTATCGGTCTGGACACCAAGCAGGAAAAGATGTGGATGTGGGGAATTTTTAAATAGAGACCTAATGCTAACAACACGAGCTACTCCCCATAAGAAAGCTCTGAGTCCATCGGTGTCCAACCCTGCAGCCGAAGAAGCCAAAAAAAAAGCTTGCGTCAAACAGCAACAAACATAAACTACATCTTACCTTTGATGTTTTGTCACAATAAGTTGTGTTTTGATCCATAGATCCGCTGCTGTTAAGACTACTTGTCACTTTGATGTGACACCCCCACCGTCACTGGTCTTTGCTAAAACGGTTGTACCAATTTTGAGAGTCCGCCTGACCATGTCCCTACTAAAGCCTGTAACTAAACTTAAAGCTTCACTTTATCAGCATGAAATTTGGCACAGATGATGTTCAGATGTTGTGCTATAGATTGAGGTTTAGCTTCATCTGCATTATTACATAGAGAATATTCACTCTTAATATGTTAACTTTTTAGTTTGGTGAAAAATGTAATCTTGCGAAGAAGGACCTATGGACTATAAAGTTTGAAATGGTTCCTTCATTCATAGATTTCTTTTTAAAATATGTGACTGTATTTGTATGTGACAAATGTATATTTGTCACATACAAATACAAGCCCTAAAAATCTTTTTTGCATTATGTATGTTGGGATGAATTTATGTTGGTCTTTAAAGTGAATGATGTCCTAAAATCCTTTAGGCATTCGTGGCACTTTATTTTTGTTAAGTAGTGATTTGAAATTTCTGTTTGTAAATATTCATATGAGAAAAAGGTTAAAAGATTGATGGGAGTTATGGTTATCATTTATTGGTAAATTGACTAAACAGACAATAATCATTAGATTGTTTGAAAAAATAACCGTTCGATTAATCGATAAAAAGATAATCGTTAGCCACAGCCTTAATGTGAATGTGATGTTTCAGTTTAATTCTTTCTTTCTTTAAAAAAAAAAGGGTTCCCCTCTGTCATTATGGACTAGATAATAGAAAAACAGACAAAAAGATGCTTAATTTCATTCTTTAATGCTGGTTTATGTGTCAAGCTGAAATGGAAGAAAGTGATGAGAGTTTGATATTAAAACATAGAATTTTACAGCGCAGTCGTTAATTATGGAGGTATGTGTTATTTAAACTTGTGGGCTGAATATACTTGATCTTAAGCTCATCCGTATGCTGCATGTTTGCAGCACTTGTACGAAATCAGTTTATCACCACCACCCTAATGATGTGTCGTCTGTGCTGCAGGCCTTCATCCCAGCCCTATGTCATGGCTAGTGGAGTCACCAAGCCGGGCACTTCCAATGGTTACCCTATGAAGGCACAGCTGCAAATCATCGGTAAGTGTTCGGTTTTCATCGAAGTGGACGGAGGTTCGAGTGCACAAGGTATTTTGAAATATCACAGTAAGAAAAGCACAGATGCAGATTAATATAATGGTAGCTGGAAAGATTCAATTAGGCTGCTTCAGTTTCGATGTCCTGTTATTGTGTGTTTTGGCTCACTGTCACAACACACTGAGACACTCCAATAGAATAAGAACCATAATTAAGTGTCTCGTGACAAATATTTTTTAGAAGTTGAACTGTGCCTTGTCTTCCTTGCCTTGTTTGTTAAATCATGTGGTTATGTTGATTTAGATCCTGCATTAATGTGTTTATAGCAACAACAAAAAAAGTAACACTCCACAAAGGTAAATTTTGATATTTTGAATGCGTTACTCCTCTAGCCAAATAAATGTTCCCTTGCTTTATTTATAGCCTTAAAATCCTGGTTACCTTATAGTATTGTAATGATTTCAAAATGAACATTTCACTCCGTATTTCCATGTTTCTGAATTATTGTTGTCTGACTATTTCTTTTTTCGCTGACAACATCTGACTTTCTCTGGCACCAATCATGACTGACTGTCTGCTCCGTGGTCTCTTCTTCTTCTCCTGTTTCAGTGCTATCAGCAAAACTGAAAGAGAACAAGAAAAATTGGTTTGGTCCCAGTCCCTATGTGGAAGTGACAGTCGAAGGCCAGTCCAAGAAAACAGAGAAATGCAACAACACCCACAGCCCCAAATGGAAGCAGCCGCTCACTGTGTGAGTCAACGTCTTTCAAAGATTACCAGGACCATGTGACGTGTGATCACATTGATGATAATCTGAACTTCACTATTCTGTTGCTACTTTGTCAAATAATTAAAAATAGCCAAATTCAAAACTCTGTGGTGCTGCCTGCATCCATTTGCCACATAGTCAAAGCTAATGTTTGAATGTCCACAGAAAAACATTTAAGAGTCAATTTATTAACTCACTTGAAAGACATCGAACCCTAAATATTAGTCATCCTAATATGGCATCCTGAAAGTCAGTGAGACAACGCATCAGTCGATGCCTTAGTGTGCACATAGAAATCCAGGTGCAACGATGTGATGTAAACCATGTCTCTAATTAAAATCTTGAATACGAGTCAAACTGTGATACAAGTGGAGAGAGGCGATGGAAACCGAGGGCAGCATAAGGTGGACCTTGCCAGGCAAGGTAGCATGACTCTCTGTTGGCTGCTCTAACTCCCTCAGCTCTGGTGTCTGACACTGACAGCAGTCTGGCAGGAGAGGTACTCGGCCCTGGGGTAGGATTTCATATCTGAGCTTTGACCAAGATGCCAACTTTTAATTTCTCTGACTGAATGGAAATCTTTTTAGGAAATCTTAGGACTCCTTGTTTGAATCCCCGTATAACATCCAGCATCTAAAAAATTGCCCTTTGGTGACGAGCCATTAATGATGTTACGCAGGAAATAATGAAGGCAGCAATTTTCATCAGAAGTAGCAGCTTTAAGTTGTTCATCAAGAATGCCGTAGTACTTTACATTTCCTGAGGAGCTTATAGAGAGTGCAGAGTTCGAAATTAGTGATTAATGGAAACTTTGAGTAAGAAGCATATCATGAAAAATAAAAAGCATCGGAGGGCCGATGCATACCGTGTGCGCACGTTGTAAATACCCCACGTTGTTATATTGTAATAATGCGCTGTGAACATGCACACATTACGCCATCAGGTGCACCAGCTGTACAGCGAGGGCAGGTCTGCCTACTTCCAGAGAAATGTATGGCTGTCGTGTGAACACTGACAATGTTATGTGAATTCTGTCTGTCGAGGAAGTCAAAACTTTTTAACTGGGTACACAGAGAGAGAGAGAGAGAGACAGTAGAGCACGGCACACGGCACACTGCTCAACAGTGACGCAATGGCGCAAGACAGAGATCATTTATGTTATTATGAGAAGTGTTGAATTACGACTACTGACCGCAGTATTGCACATTGTAGTTTCTCCGGACAACCGTTGAGGCCATATAACAAAAGACTTCCTTAAATTGTGAGAAATTGTTTGTGTAAGATATGAACTTGATCACTTGAGGTTGATTCTTGCAGCAGCCATTGCCTGACTGAATGAGTCACCAGCTCTTGGGGTAGGGATGGTGTAGCTCTGAGTTTGGGACAATGGTGTACAGGTTGAAGAAAAGATATCCTTTCTCCACGGGGGTTGGCTGGAATAGGCTGCACGTAAACGGAGAATGCCACACGGTGGTGAGAGAGTGTACACTGACATGAATCCTGTTTCAATACAAACACTGTGCACTAAGTCCACTCCCGCCATTTGACTTCCCGCAGTCCCTCATATTCACACATCCGATGTCCACTTAATTTTAGCCTGTGCTGGACCTTTTCTGCTTTGGACAGTGACCTTCTATATATAGAGTTCTCCTACGGTCCCTCTGGTACCCAGGGGATAGTTATTATATATCAAGTGTTTACTATGGGGTGTAATCAGACCTGAGCCCATGTGTCCACGAATGTATTTTCCTGGGGGCACTGGGGGAATTAGTTAAACAACTGTCATGGTCCTGGTTTCAGTCACTAGTTGTCTGTGTTGCTTTCACCAGACAAGACAAAGACTTTTCAAAGTACTGTAAGTCCAGTTAGTTAAGAGTTACCAATACACATATTACCGAATGCGTCGAGGCACGTGCGTGACAAGTGTATTTTGGTCTTGAAGTTTTTCTATTTACATTGTCTTTCTTGAAGAAGAAGGTACACATGACATCATTAATAAAGGGAATTAAGAGTTGAGGCAATACTGGCCTCTACATAAGACAAAAAAAAATAAAACAGCGACTGGAAATATAATACAGGAGAGGTCACTTACAGTATAAGACAGGGACACCAATGTGAAGACACGCATACTGGCACTTGACGCTTCCTTTTCACACACACACACGCACTTACACTTTTCACTTTTTACCAACTAAATAGGTTTTTCCTTACAGCCTCCAAACTGTTAGTAATTATGTGAATCATCAGCATTTCTAAGTTAAGACCGTGATCCCCCGCAGGAAGTCCCATGTGAGGAATTAGTTATTATTACTCTCATAAATGCCAATTAATGACACAATGTCATTTCGACAAATTGCTTATTAATTTACAGTTAAAATGTTGGTGAAGACCTGAGAGCGAGTCCCTCGGGGTGGGGTGTGATCCCCGAAAATCAAAGCATTACTCTGTCTTTCATTCAAAAGTACAAATGCATTGCATGAATCAACTGAACTGTTTTAATCATTATTTTCATCAGGATTGTGACTCCATTCAGCAAACTGTCGTTTCGCGTGTGGAGCCACCAGACCCTGAAGTCGGATGTGCTGCTGGGCATGGCCACACTGGACATCAGTGACACGCTCACAGCTAATGACATGAAAAGTGAGTATATGATATAGACACAGACATGGCTTTTTTCTGGCCTGCATAGACACACTTTGTGTAATGCTCAACATATGAAAACAGGCACACGCTGCTCCCAGACATTCCAGAGGACATTCATTTATTATTGAGATATTTGGTGGGTAGAAAACTTATGTAAAGTGGGTTAGGTTAGGTGGGGAGCAAAATATAAACATTTTGTGAATAAATGGCATCACAAACATTCCTCCTGCACCTTTATGCTATTAATATTAAAATTTGAATATGTGTCTTCTATATTTACTGTCTTTCTTGAAAGTTGCTGATTTATGTTGTTTAAGTTCAGCCAACAACAGTCTTTGTTGTGAGGTGTACGGTTGTTAAGACTAACTGAACCCATACGGACTCTCCTCAAATTAAAACCAAACTGAGATTAATGGTACAATGTTATAGCTAGAGTATCAGTTAACGTGTTTGATCTCAGTGGCCTGCAGTTTTTTGTTTTTTTTTTACAAAGGCATCAGTTGTCAAAATGTCATCATGAAATATTGGAGTTGGATCAGGAACTTGTTTGTCTCAGAGCAGAGGTTCGTGGGAAATCTATGTTGTCCAATTCTTGTGATTTCTTTTGTACATTTTGTACTTGTGAACTCGTGGCGAAATCGTCCAGGGTTTTTCTTGTAGTGTGGTGGTATTTCCTTGGTTTTCTTATTGAGGATCTTGTCTTTTCTGATGGCGGATCTTTTGTCTGCTCAGGACTTATGACTTTTACTTCAACAACTGCTTCTTCTGTTTGTTTCAAACTGCTGATGCAGCCACCAGAAATATAAAAATCACTTCCTTTTTTTTCTTTTGCTGCAGTTTAAGGTTGATACCACTGTGTTACAGAAGGGAAACAAACTTGAAATAAAATATTTTGAGGCTGTTGAGGCACTACAGGACAACCACACTACAGAAAGTATTTAAAAGAAGTTATAGATGTGGTTTATTGGACGTTTTCGGAATAAAAATAAATCGGTGGGGTGCTCCTCTTTTACATTTTGAGAGTGGGGCGCTGGGGTTTGATTCCAGTCACGGCACAAGCGCTCATGTGCACCCCTAATGACAGGCACACAGAGGTCAGGTAAAGAGTCAGACAGGGCTGGTTAAAACTGGATATGGATATTTTAATGGCCCACAGCTGCTGCATCTGTGGGCCATGCTGTGGCCAGTTCGACTATGGCAGACGGGTCTGATAGAGAGGGAGAGAAGTGTTGAGCTAAGTGGTATAAGATGTCACCCATTTCAAATGTTGAAGAAAAAAAAGATCAGTGTTCGGTCATTGTTGATTTTGTAGCGGGACACCACAGATAAACAGTGAGGCGCTGTATTTCAGCGTCATTGTTCTACTCTCTGACCGTCTTCTGTTTTGTTCTCATGCAGTCTCTGAGGTGGTGCAGACCCTACAGCTGTGTGCAGACAGGGACCAGTCAGATGTGGTGGGAGACCTGTCTGTCTGCCTGGACGGCATGACCGTTGACCCTGAGATGTTCGCCATGGCCAAGGCCGACCAGCACAGTGAGTGACAGACGAGCTGAAGAGAGTTTACATACATTACACAAAAAATAATGCAGGCCTGTTTGAATATATTTGACTGGTTGTGTTATATGTGAATAGGATCTCTCTTTTTTTAATCTCTATTCATCTTGTTGTTGTTTTTATATTTGCTTCAGGTACATCAAATGGGGAATCACAACCTAACGGGGATCCTGTCACAAGGTACAGTACCTACTCTCATCTTCACTCAAATTTTTTCCTCTGTCACATTTCTAGTTTTGGCTTCTTTTTCTTCTTCTTCTTCTTGCTTCATTTTATCTACATCCACCCTCAATCCCCGCAGGAGTCGGGACAGCTCTCCAGCCCTAGATGGCGTGGAGCACAGGTCCTCTCCCAGTGGCCGGAGGTCGGTGAGCGCCTCAGGGTCTCCCTTAGTGTCATCAGGGGGCTCGAAGCCTCTCCGACCACCCAGGCCCTCCAGACCTCCTCCTCCGACCCCCCGCAGACCGACTTCTTCACCAGGTCAGACATTTGGATGGAAGGTCTCAGGCTGATCACTGAGAAGCAGCACAAATAGTTTGGCTAAAAAGGGGGGATGATTTTTAAGTCTTTGAAAATAGATATTGTTCTCTAAGTTTACGATTAACTCTCAATGACGTCCGATTCTTTTCCTCAGCGTCTTCCAGCAACGGCTCTGCTGCAGCCGACGGCAGCGATGCTCAGTCCGGTTCTGATACACCGGTACGAACACCGGCCCCAGCGCCCTCACCGACCCCGGACTCCAGTCCATCAGCTGGCTCAGACCGGACCTCCACCCCGGCCTACAGCGCAGGAGCATCAGCGACCCTACAGCCAAACGTCAACCCCGTGGTCAATCCCAGGGCCCCGGCTGTCAACTCTGTCCCGTTGCCCAATGGGTAAGCTCTCATTTTGTAATGTTTGCACCATAGCTGATGGTACAGTACAGTAGATGGAGTAGCTTTGTCATTTACATGAAAGAGTGGCAATTATAATCTGATCTCCAGTGTTATATTGAATAATACTCATTAATATTATAGCGCTCAACAACTGATTAAATACCTACTGGTTACTGGTTGTCGTGTTTCTGCTCATTGGTGTGTGTTTTGTGAGAGTTCACGAAGAAAGAAATTGATTAATTGGTCAGAGGAGTGTGTCGCAAAGAAATTTGGTCAGATTTGGTGTGAGCACAACAATGAAGTGGGAATTTCCTGCTGGTTTCACACCAAAGCGTCACTTAAACCCTTCAGAAGATATAAAGAAAAACTTCTCACAGCTAACATATCGTTATTGTTAGGAAAAAGTGACATGTTCCTTTTTTTATATACTATAGAAAACACCTCACTCAGGGCATTTTAAATTTTGACTGGGTTGTAACTCAAACACCACGTTGTCATCACTGGCTTTTTCCCCCTTGTGCTTCTCTTTGGTTTCTGACTGTAGTTCCCTTAAAAACCCCTTTTGAGCTCCTACTGTGTTGTCATTGTGGCAATGTCGTGACTTTCCTTGGCTATTTACTTCTTTTGCCGTAGGATGACTCATCTCTTCAGAGCTATTTTTAAATCTATACTTAACCTAGATGGACAAGAGTCATGCACCGCCAGCCAATGTCCTCACGCTAATTGTCCATGTTTCATCCAGGTGGGAACAGCGGGTGGATCCGAACGGCCGGTTGTATTTTGTCGACCACGTGGAAAAGAGAACAACATGGGAACGCCCTGAACCGTTGCCCCCTGGGTAAAAAGTCCTTCTTCTTAGATCTTTCTCTTCCTCAGATGCAGATAATAAGTAGACAGAAGCTTTATAGACCTGTAAAGTAGAAGTCGTAGTATTGTAAGTCAAATAGGGCTTTCTATATATGAAATTATACGTTTACTGGATACTGGTAAGGTACTGTGGACGGAGAATTCACTTCTCATATAAATCCTCTAGCAAACAATGCATGTTAGCTCCACCTGCACATGATCATCTCATGCTTGATGCCAGGCCTCTGCTGCCCATAGCTGCAGCAAATATACAAAAGGAATCTGAAAAATGTTCATCGAAATTTCATCATTCATTTCATTGATTTGGGTTGTCTCATATAGGCATGTGCCGGTTTCCGGTTTCAAGGTATACCACGGTATCGAAAAGCCACGGATCCAAAACCACTTATATTTCCCGTCAAACCGTCCTAACAGTATGATCTTCCCCCCAAAGTTAAAATGACTATTGACGAAGAGATTTGCGGTGTATTGTTGTAATGCGTCGTCAGTTTTCGTGGCTGTTATCTTCACTAGCGCCGCGTCCAAAACCTCGATCCGTCCCAGTTTCGGGATATGTTGGAGAGCTCATTCAGGAAGATGTTTCACAGATTTGATCAAATCAAAATCACCAAAGATGACGATGCAGTGGAGAGCGCATTGAATGTCTGTCCAGTGCGCATGTCACCTTAGGCCTTGTCAGGGACGACCCATTTCAATCTTCAATAACTCTTCCGCTTTTAGATGTAGGAATGTCAAACCACTGCCATTATACAGAATGACAGCCATTTAGTATTTCAAACCTGAGAGTAAAAAAAAAAAGGTTTTCTTTTTAAATAAGTCACTCATTTATGAATGTATTGACATCAAACCACCTCTCATGTGTCTGTCACATCCTCTCAAATCCTCCTTAGTTTGTGAAAAAGCCCTTAGCAAATCCCTTTGCATCTTTATCAGTGAGCGTTTTTCCTTTAACTCCAATCGTCTTCCCTCCATTTCATTTTTTATCTTCAGCTGGGAGCGTCGCGTGGACCAGATGGGGCGTGTCTACTTTGTTGACCACATCACACGAACCACCACGTGGCAGCGGCCCACGATGGAGACGGTGCGCAACTACGAGCAGTGGCAGCACCAGCGCAGCCAGCTGCAGGGCGCCATGCAGCAGTTCAACCAGAGGTTCATATTTGGGGTGAGACGTCCTCCTTGAAAAGTTCTACCATTGCGCTGTGCTATTAAACTGGAAGTGTGTCACCTCCTGTGCAGTATTTTCATGGTCTGAAGTAACCAGTTTATGTTTGTAATGTAACTGTTAATGACACTAGAGATTCTCAATCGACCATATTTCATTAAGATGAAGTATTCTGCCTGTCTGCTCTGCAGCTACAAGACCAGGTGTCAGCCACTCAAAATAAGGAGTTTGATCCTCTCGGGCCTTTGCCACACGGATGGGGTAAGATCATTAAGTCCTTTTTAGTGTAAATACACGTTATATAACTTATTTTTTTCATGGCTGAGACATATTTATCTTATCAGTGCTTAGATGGTATTCAGGGATACTAATGTGTATTAAAATACTCCTCATTATCTTTTCTGATAATTTGACTATACATACAGTAGCTTCTCGACCATGACTCGCAGCACCCATGTCATTCATTGTTGTGGCTGAATACCCTTTTCATTGGGTAGACCACTTTGCCAGTAGGGGGGAAAAAAAGCTTAACAGTCTCTGAGTACTGTACAGATGAGAAATGACGTGTCTGTGTACTTAATGGGCATATTACATTTCTATCAGTGCATCAAAAGCAAAAAAGACCTGCTTCATAGTTCGTTGCTTTGACCCAAAAATCTGCGGAGTTGCTGTATTTGTTTCTGGATCAGTGGGCTCATCCGCTTATTACCTAATTTCATTATCTGCTCCTGGGACCTTTGGGCCAATACTGGTGCTTGATGTACCTCAGGGAAGACTTGCTCTCAGTGGCAGGTTACTGTACCTTTTCATGTCTGAGCAGGTTTTTGTCTCACAGCTCCGTTAATGTACAGTGGTGCTCCCTGATGTTTGCCACAGGACTCACTTAGCATTGTGGAATATCAATTTGTTAAATGCCAGGCATTTGAATTTGTGATTAACGTGGTTTATAACAAGCCATTTACTTTATACACAACAAATCGTACAGAAGGATGATTTTTGTCTTGAGGCTCAAGCACATAGATTAGGGCCATAATCAATAGGGCATCTAATCAATTATGTTTGTTTGACGCTGAACATTGCTAAACAATTAAAAAAACATCCGATATCGCAAAATGTTTGTCATGTGGTCACTATGACTTCTGACTTTTCTGCATCATTCTGGTGTGTTAATCCAATATGTGTTACTATGTCTTTCAGAGAAGAGAACCGACTCCAACGGCAGGGTTTATTTTGTACATCACCCGACACGGTCCACACAGTGGGAGGACCCCCGGACACAGGGGTTAGTTTGAGAAGTTTTTGAATTTTAATGCACTATACTTTTGTCTGACTTATATATATCTTGTTTTCACCTTTTCTGAAAGAATCCATCACTGAATATTTCATCTAATCGCTTCTTCTTTTTTTTAGGTTGCTCAATGAGAAGCCACTTCCAGAGGGCTGGGAGATGAGGTTCACAGTAGACGGTATCCCCTACTTCGTAGACCACAACAGGAGAACCACCACTTACATCGACCCTCGCACTGGAAAGTCCTCACTGTATGTCCACCTCCATGTTATCTTCCACTTACTCAAAATCTTTTGGGAATCAGCAACTTTCTAACGCAGCTTCCAACCGCTGTTTTGTTGTTGTGTTTTTTTTTTCATTTTCATTCATGAACATGTTAGAAAACTAGAGCAGATACAACAATGAAGAATCAGCGTAATTACCACACAATTAACTGTGATAATAATAATAATACTGCGTTGTAAGGTTTTGTTCTCTTGGCTTTTGAGAACAAGACATTATGAGTAATTAGATCCGGCACAACAAACCTGATTCATCTGCTTCAAACTGTCGGGGACTAGTAGTTCCTTTCTTTAAAAAGAAAAAAAAGAAGCTACCTTGGATACAGGTTGCCTGGAGCCACTGACAAGTGACGTCCTGACTTTAGTCTTTCCGGTATTTCTGCATGCCAGGAATGAGCGAGTGATGATTGTTTCCAGCCAGAGTGTTATAACTATTAACTGTAATCTGTTGGGTATCTTCCTTTTATATCTCTTAGTCTGGCCTGGATTTGACATTTACATTATTAAATACATAATCCTTTGCTTGGTTTCGGTGACATTTTAACAATGTGAGTCACCGTCTCAGAAATCCCTCCCTATTTTTAGAACCTGTGGTGCGTTACCCTGACGCGACTGATGTGACACTTCAGCTGATTTATGACAATAACCTGGGAGCAAAACTTGAGAAGAGCAATTACTCACGGTTTAGTTACAGTGATGGAAAAACCAGTTTGATGATTGGGGATGAGAATGTGGCCGTATGAACGGGCAGGAGCAGGAACTTACTGGCCCAGTGTACATAATGTATAATGGCAGCAAATGAAAACGGCAACAACTATAGGATTAAGATATTGCATAACATGTGAAAGTAACTGTTAATATGCTTTAAGATGTTAAAAGACAATAAGAGTCTGTGTGTCTCTTTTTCCTCCACAGTGAAAACGGACCTCAGATCACCTATGTTCGAGACTTCAAAGCCAAAGTACAGTACTTCAGATTCTGGTGCCAGGTAGGAGTCAGTTAATATCTGTGTGTAGATTGACAGGCTTGTTCTGTTTTTATTCTTAAAAATGTACCGTGCATGATTTATTGGATGCTGGTCGTAAACAGAGAGAGAATTTTGTGTTTTGCTACGCACGTGTGTGCGCGTGTGTGGCTGCTGTCATTCTTGAACATGCCATTATATAACAAATCCATACTCAGAGATATTCTCAGTACACTCTTGCGGCCCCTTTGGATTTTGATCATGTTATCATATCGTACACAGTCTTGTTCTAAATCATTTTGATTACCATCATATACTTACTATACTAAGAAAAGCCTATGGCCTTGACCCGTTCATTCTCTCTTCACCAGCAACTGTCGATGCCTCAACACATCAAGATCAACGTAACCAGAAAAACCCTGTTTGAGGATTCCTTCCAGCAGGTGAGGACGTCGTGCTGTCATTACTCTGCACTTCAAAATCAGTATAATTACCACCTTAATAAATAACAATAGCGCGCCTGCAGAAAAAGAAAAAATCACAAATGCAGTCTGTGTATTAGACTCGCACATTTTCCACAGGCGTGTGGGCGCAACATAACTTCTCTTATTACCTCTTCTCTGCACTTTCCACACTCTTCATTTGTAGTTCCAGAGATTTAAGTTTGGCCTATTTTAATCAGTGTCTTACTCGACCGATATGGATTTTTGGGGGCTGATGGCAATGCCAATATAAATATTTATCTATAAAAATGTAAAATAAGATTCCTATCAAACCCTTAAGACAAAGAAGTACAGTTTAACAGTAAACTTAATTATAAAGAACTATAAATACAAAATTAAGCACAAATACAACCACATATATAGAACATGAACCCTGAGACCTTTATGTCTATAAAAAGGCTCATATGATCAGTGAGCATATCGGCTGATATCGTTGACATAGCGATATATCTGTTGGGCTCTAGTATTGAGACATTTGTTTTTTTTACTGTACTTTCGTGTTTTTTTAAATGAATTTTAAATATCTATTTTACATCACTGGTACATAAAATGTGCTCATAATGAATAAGAGACGTAGCAGAAAGGTGAACATGTAAACAATTGTAACTGCCGTTTGTGAGACATGAGTTTATTCAATCATCTGTAGAAGGTGACTTCATCATTAGGTCTTTGTATGCTAGTCATTTTTGTGTTTTACGTCTGACTGACACGGTTTCTTAGATCATCTGACCATCTCAGCTCAGTCTTTGATAAATAACCATGCTAATTTGGCAGCAGTGTTGAACTCATTGATAACGTTGTTTACGTTTGCTGCTCAGTATAAAAAGGTGTGCTGATTGTTTTTTGTGTTTCGGAAGTGTTTCTTTGTGCTTTTTCGAGTACAACACCAATCCATCATCACACTGTCTCTGTAACAGATAATGAGCTTCAATGCTCAAGATCTGCGGAGGAGACTGTGGATCATCTTCCCTGGTGAAGAAGGCCTGGATTACGGTGGTGTCGCCAGGTAACCTAGAAAATGGTTGAACATAAATGTGTGCTCATATGTCGTGAAGTGAAGCAGAAGTCTCCTTTAAATATTTTTGGATGAGGAGGATTTTTTCGTTTTGGAACATGATGCTTCTGAAATGTGCTCCATTTAAGATGCATTTGCAGAATTTGCAGTAACTCTGGTACAGTTTTAACCCACTTACTTAAAACTACACCATGTGGTATGCTCCTTTTCCTTTAATATGTTAGCTAGCGAGTTATTAATTGACCATTTCTTTTTCTCGTCTTCCGCAGGGAGTGGTTCTTCCTGTTGTCCCATGAGGTCTTGAATCCCATGTACTGCCTGTTTGAATATGCCGGTAAAGATAACTACTGTCTACAGATCAACCCCGCCTCCTACATCAACCCTGACCACCTCAAGTATTTCAAGTTCATCGGACGCTTCATCGCCATGGTTAGTCAGTTCTTTGTATTCTACAGAAAAACATTCCCACACAGAAACATTTGGAAGAAATGCAGTCAAACAACAATTTAACAGCATGTGTTTCTGTCTCTCAGGCTTTATTCCATGGCAAGTTCATCGACACTGGGTTCTCGCTGCCGTTTTACAAGCGCATCCTAAACAAGCCGCTGGCCCTCAAAGACCTGGAGTCGATAGACCCAGAGTTTTACAACTCCCTCATGTGGATCAAGTGAGTTCACTGTAGCACAGAGATGTTCATGTGTAACAAAAAGTGCGATGCGGGTTTAGTCTCGAGTCTGAGAGTCTGAGTCCAGTCTCACATCTACAGAAGGGTTTAAAGTCCGTCCCGTTTCCCCTCACCCGGCCCCATCCCTCCGTTCTTCCACTCCACCTGAAGTCAGCATCTGACCTCCCTACGTTGGAAGGGCTGTTTGAAGTGGTTTGTTCAGGAGATACAGTAGATAACACTTGCCCCTTGATCTTCAAAAGAAATGGGGACACCCTACCCTACAGAGGAACGCTCAAAACGGAGGGGTGGGGCCGAGTGGGGGAAATGGGAGGGATCCTTAGACCTGACGACAACAGGGCTACTTGTAGAAATGTCACTGCTGATGAGTTGCACATGACAAGGAAGGGATTTCACAAGCAGAGGTGGCTCAACTCGGCTGAAAGAACAAGGTCATTTTTTCAGGAAAAATGACCTGAGACACTATGTCACACAGCAAAGGCCACAGATTTAATGAGTGACAGAACTGTCAAGGCTGCCATAGATTAAATAAGTTGAACACCAGCTGGAAAAAACTGATCAACCTTTTTACCATCCAATAGCACCAGTAATACGGTTAGCTGGTGCTATTAGAGCTTAGCATCTGTGCTAACTAAATGTCAGGGGGGGGGAAACCCCTGAGAAGTTGCTCTTGAATAGGGAGTTTCGGCAGCCTAAGCGCTTCCTGTTGGCAGCTGCTGGGATAAATGTGAGGTCGGATGAGAGGAGTCAGCACTGATGTTGTTGCCAGGCACAATGTGTAAGTCTCCAGGTTTAGATCAGACAAGTGCCGTTTTAGTTTAATTGAAGACTTGAGTTCCCATCTGTGCCGCTCTGCAGGGATAACGACATCGAGGAGTGCGGCCTGGAGATGTTCTTCTCCGTCGACAAGGAGATCCTGGGGGAAGTCAGCACACACGAGCTGAAACCAGAAGGGGGAGACCTCCAAGTCACCGAGGAAAACAAGGAGGAGTACATCAGGTGGGTTTTATACTTTATAAAATCCCATAGTAGATTCTATGGGGCTGCGTTGGGATTAAATCTCCCTGAAGTCTGAACCCAGTTTAAGGTTAGAATGAAGGACACCGTGGGGTCTTGGGAGGTGGAGTGTAATGTCTGCGTTGCCTGTCTTCCCCACACAGGCTGGTAGCAGAGTGGAGGCTGTCCAGAGGAGTGGAGGAGCAGACGCAGGCTTTCTTTGAGGGCTTCAACGAGGTCCTCCCTCAGCAGTACCTGCAGTACTTTGACGCCAAAGAGCTGGAGGTAAAGATGAACCACAAAACCTCGGACATCTCGGAGGCCTGTCCTTCATCTGTGTTGCACATACGTACTGTAGCATAACAGCTTTATTAGATGTATAAAATGAGGCACATGAAACACAAACATCTTGTGTCCTGTTCCAGGTGATGCTGTGTGGGATGCAGGAGATCGACCTGGCCGACTGGCAGAGAAACACCATCTACAGACACTACGCTCGCAGCAGCAAGCAGATTGTCTGGTTCTGGCAGGTCAGTGGTCACATTCGAGTCAAACCTTTTTCACTTTCACATGGATTCTGGTTATTCTGGACTCTCTGGATTGAAGGTTTGATAGTTTAAATTGAGATAGACAGGTTTAAATTAATATACTGTGTTTTGAGTCTTAATGATATTCTATTCTGTTAATGTTTTTGTTTTAATGATTATGAGTGGCTGTATTTAAATAAGATTCCTTCTCTCTGATTTTTCTATGTTATAGATTAGATTAGATTACACAGAGTACAAGTACTAAGTTGCAGTTAGTATCTAACCAGAAGTGCAACAAAAAAAGCAGTCAACTGCAGAGTAACATGTATAGTAAAATAGAATATAAATATTAAGTATGAACAATAATAATAATAATAATAAATGTCATTTATAGAGCACTTTTCATTGCTTAAAGCAATCTCAAAGTGCTTAAATATATTAGTATTGGCAGTATGAATACACGAAGGAAATTAAATTAAGTATGGTATAAAGAGTGTAGTAAATACGCTATAGACAGATATGTACAGTATAGACAGTGGTAGTGATATGAATATATTAAAGGTGGGGTATGTACAGTAATATGTACATAATGTTCTGATACAATAGGCATTTGAAATTTAAATGCGTGATGTGGCACCTTCAGCTAGAGTAGTTCAGGTTTGTCATCTTTGTATATTTTGTACAATGCTAATATTAGGCTTTGGTGTATTTGTGTGCAAACTATATCTTGTTTTGTTTGTTTTTTTAAATCCCATAAGCAACCACCAGTTTTTCCCTGTTCTTAATTTTTTGTTAGAAATACAAATTAAATAATTTCCCTTCCACATCTTTCCCCACACACGGTTCTTCAGTCACGATTTATTGAAGGAATTGTGCTAATCTGTGGCCTGGTGATCTGTCACTTTCCCGCTGCAGTTCATAAAGGAGATGGACAACGAGAAGCGGATGAGGCTGCTGCAGTTTGTCACCGGCACCTGTCGCCTGCCTGTAGGAGGGTTCGCTGATCTGATGGGTAATAATCACAGCAAAATTGTATTCCAAAAGATGAATTTAAAACCGGTGTCTGGGTCTGGTTAATAACATTTATGTCTCCTTAATTAATGTGTTAAACCATTTCCAGTCCTGTGATGCAATTCAGTTTTGATACTAACAGCTTTAAAAACAGCTTCACAGCTCTTTGATACTGAGATTAAAGAGCGAGGTGTTAGTGTCTGTCCCAGTTCCTTTCACTCTGATCATGGTGCGTCAATTTTTACAGGAAGCAACGGCCCCCAGAAGTTCTGCATTGAGAAGGTGGGAAAAGAGAACTGGCTTCCCAGAAGTCACACGTGGTGAGTTCAAGCAGATTGACTTGGGTACGGATCAAAACCCTACAGGTGACATTCACGTGCTCCTCGGGAGATCCCATATCCTCGAGTTGTGATGTCGCTTCTCCGACTTCAGCGTCCATTTGCATTGAATAGAAAAGAATTAGAATAAAAAAGCCTTTAATGTACATGTACATGTCACTGTACATGGAATCATACAACGAAATTCGGAGAACTATTCTCTTCAGTGCAGCACAGTTGAGTTAATCCCAATCATCAGCAACTTGGCAACTTGTTTCGACAACTTTCCTAGTTGTTATTCCGACTTGATGCGGCGTTCAAGAGAATTTTTTCGAGATTTCCGAACCACGTGAATGCACTCATAAGCTATGGTCCAACCAGTCCGAGTGATTCTTTTTAGTATTTTCTTTTTTGGCCAATTGTTTTAAATCAGGACTTAATCCCAATTCGCTGTAAGGAGAAGGTGTTTGTTCGTGGTTCCAGTCAAAGTCTTTGAGTTCGATGCTCATTCTCTCATATTATTCTCATATAATATTCATCGAGGTCTTATCTGGGATAAACACCAGAGGGCGCTGAAGTCTGTTCTCAATGCTCCCCCAGCTTCAACAGACTGGACCTGCCGCCCTACAAGAGCTACGAGCAGATGAAGGAGAAGCTGATGTTCGCCATCGAGGAGACGGAGGGCTTCGGACAGGAGTGAGGGGGAACCAGGGAACCAGGACTGCTCCAGCGGCGGGCGCAGGAGTCTGAAGGAATCAAAAGACCAGCAGTGTTCAAATCAGGGAGGGGTGGGGGGTCCTTTTGTGTGTTTGTGCTCACGCATGCGTGCATTGTCGCACAGGAGCGGGGATTATGGGAACCTGCCTCTCAGTGCCTGAGCGGTACCTGACGATATCCTGTTCTTCTGAACACAGAAGCGTCTCCTTGTGTCTCTCTCTCTCTCTCTCTCTCTCTCTCTCTCTCTCTCTCTCTCTCTCGCATGGGATCCTGAATAACCCGTCCTCAACACCATCCGGTTTGAATGGTTATTTCCTTCCACACGTGTGATCATGTAACGGCATCATGCATCAGGGTGACCCCCTCCCCTCCCCCCGGGCCTGCGGTTCAAATCTCAAATCTCATAACCAGAAAGGTCACAACCTGATTCCTTCTTAGGAAGTTGCACCAAAGCATCAGCTCGAAAGACAAAGCTTTCAATTTTTAAGGCAAGATTGTGCTGGTGCACTTATTTTTAAAACAGGATTATTTATGCAAACTTTGTCGCTCTAAGATTTAGTTTTTTTATTATGAAAATGTTTTGTTTTTTTGCATCCATCACACCCTTAAATCTCTCACATCTCTACTCATCTCATGATTGAAGTGCATCTCTATGAACGGTAACACGTGATTTTATAAGATGTCGGCTTTGACTCGCTCCGGATTAAACGCTTAAGTAACAGACAATCTTAGTGCTTCAGAAATTAGGGTAGAAATGTCTAATCCGATGAAGGAGAGAGTCACAAACTCTCTGGTGTTCGATCTGTGAATGACGTAACGATTGTGAAAAGTGTCGTAACCTCCACTATTCAAAGTGGTGGGTAAAAGCAGGATTTAAACGGACCCTAGTTCTATAGGGCCCGAGACGTGTGCTGGGTGGGTTTCAGATCAGAAAAACTGGGAGAATTTTATAGATTATCCATCTTAATATCGGCTTCGGCTATTTTTACGCCTTCCCTCTGTTATTTTTGTGGTAAGGCTCCTGTTGTGAATGAGTATGAAGAAAGTGTTCCAGGACAATGTGCTTATTCAGTCGTCCAGACGGCTTGAGGGGAACAGGGAAAAAAACACCAAATTCAAGTCGAAACCGAATCCAAATCCGACATTTTCACGCACATGTAGCATTTGGAGGTCAGTGATGGAGCTTAGTTTGTTTATTTTTAATTTTTTTTATAAAAAAAACAAAAAGCTCCTGGCAGTATTGCAAACTTTTGTCTTCCAAACCAATCCAGTATTTTCACATCATACCAGTCAGAATTCACAGCAGAATTATAGCTTCAAAATCAACGTCTGACACGTGTGAAAGGATTCATGTGGTTATGCTTTCATGTTGCTGACAATTTGGCTAAAGATTCTTGCACAAAGAAACTCAGAAACAGTCTTCACGATGTAACTGTAAATACTGGTTTGGTTTGGCCCACGTAACGCCGCATCCGATCGACGGCACCAGTCGTCGTATTCGCCGCGTGTCCTCCTTGAATTATTTATTAAACACGACCAAAACCACAGGTTTGGTTGCTGATGGACATTTGGCTTCAGGTGTTTGTTTGTCTGGCAAAAGCTCAGCACTTAAAAAAATAAGAAAGAAAGAAAAGAAACAACAAATCTCCATCCCACTCTTTTTTTCTTGCGGCGTGTTTGGGACTTTCAGCCTCTGGTCGAAACTCCAGTCTCTTTGTTTTCCGCGTGCGTGCGTGTGAGACGAAACGAGACGAGACGAGACGAGACGAGACGTTTTCCTTCAGGGGGCTTTTATTTTCTCCACTAGTTTTGAAATTCCTATGCAAGAAACTGCACCGGTGCGGAAAAAAGCTGTGAGACTTGAGATGACGAGTGAATTTAGGATAATGAATACTGAGATTAATTCTGTGAGGTATTATGAATGTAACACGATGAAAAGGTTTACCTTGACCTAACAATTTTTTTTTGTTTGCCCCTAATGCAGCGTGTGGTTTTAATTCTTGTTCCTGGGTCGATGACTTAATAAAATCCCGGGGTATATAGTAGTTAAGTGAAGATGTAAATATGATAAATCACCGCTCTTTTTGTTTGTCTTTTTTTTTTTTGGTTCTCCAGAATCCTACCGTGTACAACTCTCAACCACTGTCACTCTCCTGTACATTGCAAACGAGCTGTAAATGGTGTCAATAACAAATGTTCTTTTGTAAGAGAATGGTTTTAATAAGAGGTTTACGGTAACACTATATTTTCTTTTCCCTGTTTGATTTTCTGATGTACATGAACGATGTGTAATATAGAAATTGTCACCTTAATAAATTAAATTTAAGAAAAGAAAATGAACATAAGAATCGGTGTTATAGGCATTATTTGTTAGTCTGTTTCAGTCCCTGCGACTTTCTAATCCATTAATATTAATTCATGTTTGGTCATTTTCGAGGACGCGTCTTTATCCAGATTAGTTTGAGATCGTATATTTAGAACAATTTACTTTCTGCTTTAAAAAATTAGAGAACTTTTTGCCAGCGCTTTTGACGGCACAAAGAACATGGAAAACATCCGCCGGTTGTCTTGGCGATGTGGACGTACGAGGTAACGTGCCACAAATCCTTTTCATGAAAGAAGTAAAACGAGTGGATGTAGTTTAAATAGCGTTTTAATTTAAAACAAATCATTTCCCAGACTCTTGTTTTCAGATCGAATCATGGATGACTGAGTTTGTGAGACGGTCCCGTTCCTGGAAAACGTTCAAAGACGATGCTGAAGAACTACAAACATGGCTGCTGCAAACAGTTCTGGCCATTGCTCTGAACCTGCTCCAGGGCCTGGCCGCCATGTTCATGTTCATGTTCCTCCTCCTCCTCCTCCTCCTCTGCTTCTCTATCTGTGTGCCCTCCAATGGTGGTGATACACATCGCAGCTCGACAACCTTCATCAGTCCGCTCTCCCTCGTCCTCCTCCTCGTCTTCCTCATGTCTTCCCAGCCGCTCGTGGCTGCACTTTGAGCTCTCGTCCTCCTCCCCGTCGTCTCCGCCGGCGCCTGGCCTTTCCGCCTCTCTGGAGAACCTGCCGCACCTCCCGTCATCCTCCCCGTCCTTCTCCTGCTCCTCCTCCACCATCGCCTCGCCTCCCTCCGCCTCCCCAGCCCCTCCCTCCGTTCCCGTCCCGCACCCCGCTGCGGGACATTTGTGATCCCTGTAGTAGCTCTGTCTGGTGAATCCCTTGTTGCAGGTGGAGCACCGGAAGCGGTAGTTGTCCGTGTGAGACTGCTGGTGCTCGAGCATGTGGGCCCTGCGGCTGAACGCCTTTTGACAAAACAGACACTTGTACGGTTTGATACCTGGAGAGGAGAAGAAGCTCATAAGAGTCAGTGCAGCAACGTCAAACGCCCTTTTTCTGATTTGCAGACAATTCTCAGGTATGTCTAAAAAAAGAGGAATTTGTCCAACAGCGACGATTCCACAACTGGCTCACCACTAATATCTAATCTGGTCGCGCTGTTCACTTATTTTTATATAGATCTGTTGAGTGCTGATGTGTGAAAGGATGTTTGATCGCAGCTGTGATTTATCAGAACATCACAAAGAATATTCCGTCATCTCACCAGAATGTGACAGGATGTGGGCCTTGAGTTTGTCTGGTCTGTTGAATTCTTTGGTGCAGCCAACGTGAGTCCTGGTGAGCAAACACAAGACATAAGGTTAAATGAGACATTTTGTTTAGAAACTCGACGAAGTGACGGAAAAGCTGAGAAGGCACGAATGATGAGAAGAAATTAGGGAGGAGGGAAGACAAACGGGTGGGCCTGTGTCCGTGACGTCACCTGAAGGGACACTTGTATTTCTTGAACGGCTCGTGGATGAGCATGTGTCGCTTCACTTTGTCCTTCCTGTTGAACGTCGCCTCACAGAGGGAGCATTTGTACGGCTTCTCGCCTGGGGAGAGGAGTCAGCGTCAAGCTCGGCGCACTAATTTGATTAAAGAATTCATGCGGATGTCACACTACGATCGGAATGCGTCACATACAAATGGTGCTGGCGCTTCTTCAATTTCATAAACATCAAGCATCAACATTAATGCATTACTGATTTCCGGCAACAGCCAAAGACACCACAGCGATAACACGCGCTGAAACCGGAGCTGCCTACAAATACTCAGACATCATGAACAGACAACCTACAGCAAAAATATGAACACATCTGCCTCTGTCTTTGCTGTAGAACTGAGAAAGTTTGGCTTTAGAAAAATCATTTTCGGGAAAACGTCTCTCAGACCTGAGTGAATACGCATGTGGAGTTTGAGGTAGTGCTCCGTCTTGAAGGCCTTCTTGCAGATCTGACACTTGAACCTCCCTCCGGCGCCGTGGGTGGGCAGGTGGCGTCTGAAGTACCTTTCACACGGAAATACCTGAAGAACAGAGAGAAATCAAATCCAGGTCGCACAGGAAGTGACATCTAACACCTGAACTGCATGCTCTAATGTTCAGTTAACACTGCCTGAACCACTTGGTTTGAGCTCCTGTCTCTTTAAGGCCCCTCCCTCCCTTCCTCCCAGTGAAGCCCGGTCTGCTCTGATTGGCCAGCTGGCCCACTCTGTTGTGATTGGTCAACCGCTTCCAGCGCGTGTATTAATTCTGCGTTCCATTATAGCTCGGAACTCGGAGCTCAGACGTCAGGTTTATCGCTCATATATCCAGTATAATCTCGGGACCCAGGATTACAACCTCCCGAGTCAGAAATTCCGAGTCGGGAGGTCGGGAAAAAAAGGTTTCGAGTAATGGAATGGAACGCAGGGTAAGTTCTCTCGCTCTCGCTTTACCCAGCTCTGTTTGGGGTCGGCCAGACCTGCAGATGCTTCCGTTACGTCGGAAGCATCTGCCGGACTACTGACGAGGCGTTTCAGGAGCAGCAGGAGCAGTGATTTCTGTCAGGGAGAGGAGCTCCCTTTACCGCGGACTTTGCGCTTTTGAACTTTGCCGAGCTTTTACATTCAGAAAACACCTAACACACTAGACGAAAGGGAAAAACAAAAAAAAGCATAATAAGTAACAATATGTCGCCTTCGTACAGTCGTACAGTTTGTCCTTGTCACATCCGTGTGTGTTGTACCTTCTGACAGTGTGGGCAGGGGAAGCTGTGAGAGGCCGTCAGCAGATGTTGCTCCAATGCCTCCTGGGTGGAATATCTGCTCTGACACTTCACGCACCTGAGGTCGGTATGCAAGAAACAGAAACATGAGGCGGGAGTGTGTCTATGTTCCCTCAGCCCTGCTTTTCCTCAACCCCGTGTTCCCCCTCAGCCCTGTGTCCCCTCAGCCCCGTGTTTCCTCAGCCCCATGTCCCCTCAGCCCTGTGTTTCCTCAACCCTGTGTTCCCCCTCAGCCCCATGTCCCCTCAGCCCTGTGTCCCCTCAGCCCTGTGTCCCCTCAGCCCCGTGTCCCCTCAGCCCTGTGTTTCCTCAGCCCTGTGTTCCCCCTCAGCCCTGTGTCCCCTCAGCCCTGTGTTCCCCCTCAGCCCTGTGTTTCCTCAGCCCTGTGTTTCCTCAGCCCCGGGTTCCCTCAGCCCTGTGTTCCCTCAACCCCTATGGTCCCTCACCCTCACCCTTACATATGTCCTAATTTTGATGTGGGTGAAATTTAAGAGAAATGAGGGAACATAGGGCTGAGGGAACATCGGGCCTAATTTGGGGGGAAATCCTTGAGGGAACATAGGGATGACCCCATTTGTTTCTATAGCTGGTGTGAAGAGCAGAGAAAGCAGAAGTAAACATATGCCCACTATGCTCAGACACTGCATTGTTAAGATTTTATTTAGATTGGTGTTACTCTTTATATTGTTACTGTTCGCAAATGCTATCAACTGATGTGTGATCCATAACACGAGTGGCTGCGCTGACCTGTAGACGGTGATTTCCTTGTGCGCGCTCTGCTGCGGGCAGAAGCAGTGGGAGTACTGGTGGACCCCCAGTTCAAACAGCGAGGGGAACACCTTGCTGCAGAGGTGGCAGCGGTACGTCAGCTGCTCCTGGTGCGTGCGGATGTGCTCCAAGAACTGATCCAGCTTCTGGAACGTCTGCGAGCAGGACTTCAGCACGCACTTGTAAACCTGCAGGGAAGTTCATTTTCACTGAGCCACTTTTGCCGTGAATGTTTTGTCATCCCCCGTCACCCGAGCATGCACGCTCCCCCATGTGCGCTCACCTGCTCCCCTTTGTGCTGGGTCATGTGGGACTTGAGCTGGAAGTAGGTCTTGAACTTGCTGGCGCAGAACTGGCACTGGTAGGAGCTGTCGATCAAGACGATCTGTTGGCTCTGGCTGGACTGCACCTGCACCTGCAGCAGCTGCGCCTGCGGGGGCCCGTCCTGCGCCGCCTCGCCCTGGCTGCCCTCCGGGTCAGACCCACCCTCAGGCGAACTCTCCTCCAAGTCCCCTGGTGCATCTGTAATCGGGCATCGTGATCAGTGTGAGGGCTGGAGCCACAGATCTGATGCTGCATCAGTCAGCATTAAAAGTGACATATTGTGATAATATTTAGGTTCATACTTTTAACCCTACCACTTAAAAAGGTTAACATGCTCTTATGTTCAGAAAAGGCATCAGTGTTCTCATACTACCCATTCCTTCAGCTCCTCTTTTCACCCTCTGTCTAAAACTCCTGGATTTCTTTTAGCTCCGCCTCCTGATAAACCCCAGTCTGCTCTGGTTGGCCAGATCGCCATGGCTGCTGTGATTGGTCAACCGATTTCAACACGTATAGGAAATGTCTCGCCCCTTCACCAGAAAAGTGAAGATTCTCAGATTGCAGGCGGGGTTACCCCCAAAAGAGTCCAACTGTGACATCACAGTGGGAGAGATAAATCTGAACCAGTTGTTCAGACGGTTTAGCCAGCTCACAAACAAACGACAGGGTGGTCTTTTTTCACAGTTTATGGTCCTGGCAGGCTCCACAGAGACACACATTTATGTGCACAAACACTGAAAGTGTTTTTTTCATAATATGTCACCTTAAATAAAAGTGGGATCAGCATCTATTAGTCAGAAATTGTGACTGAACCAGACGTGGCCACTAGTAAATATAGTAATACCAGGTCTGAACAGGGCCACTGTGGCCATTGTCAGCATTTGATAGCATCAGTTTGTTTTCATACTGCCTGCACCTGGAAGTAAAGGAGCAACACGATTCCGCTGTTGCTACTATTTGCTTCAGAATCAGTCTGATATCACTTTAAAATCATTTGCAGATTATTATAAATGTTTTTTGACATTGTGTAACTTTGTATTTAAGGCCCATTCTTACTTCATCCCTCTAAAGCTACTGTGTCACCGTGCTGAGATCATGTTCAAAGCTTTGAAATGTGTTGTAATCATAACTTCATTCATGATTCAATGTTACGCAGCGTGTCACCGAAC